>NC_090654.1:186665109-186965109 GCF_040937935.1 Hyperolius riggenbachi
CTCAGCCTGACATAACACCTAGGATCAAGCGGTAACCTGCTGCCAGAGGGGGAGGGGCCGAGATTGCGCCCGCACTGGCCGTGGCGCTGTACCTACACGTGTTTAACCCCTTTGTGGCCGGGCGGGGAGGAGGTGGGAATCCTGGCAGGGGGGGATGCCCGCGCCTCCTCCTCCCCCCTCTCATCACTTTCTTGTTACATTGTAGCGGAAAGAATGTCGGAGCGGCCCGAAGATGACGTCAGAGGGGAGCAGCGCAGAGCGGGGGCCCGGCAGCGGCGGCAGCAGCACGGGGACAGCTCGATGGCGGCCCTGCCCAGTCCCGGAGCCATGCTGGGCCAGCCCTGGGTCAGCTGGCTGGAAGCTGCCAGGATACAAGGCTGCGATGGTAAGTCCAGGGGGGATCCTACTGTGCTGCTTATTTGTGGAGAGTTGTCCCTGGAAACCAGAGTTGCCAAGTGCCCCTGATTTCCAGGGATTGCCCCAGCTTTCTTGAAATAGCTGCCATGTAATGCAGTTGAAAATCACTGACAGCTATCACCAGTGTTTTTTCTTTTTACAGCTTTGTCCCTGGAAATAGTTACCACCTGTCCCTGATTTCCAGGGACAGGCAAATGTCCCTGGAAATGCATTGCTGACAGCTATCAGTGATTTTTGTAGCTTCATCCTTGAAAATAGTAGCCACCTGTCTGTTTTTATTGGTTCCAGAATGCTTGAGATACAGCTATGAGAACATATGACTGACAACTAATGATGAGCTTAAAATTCAACTTTTTGTAAAGGTGTTCATCCATGGGAACTGGAATTAGTGGGTGATGAACCAGAAGGTTGTGCAGGGATGATCACATTTGTTTAGCTAATGTTTGTTACCTGACAGTTTATTTCTTCATGTTGTCATAAAAATAATTTGTTTTCAAATTCTGACAGGCTATATGCAAAGTTCTGGCTTCAGCCACTGCTTATTCCGATAATTGTTGAGCTAAAAAAAAGAAAAACTAAAGTCGACTTTTAGGTCACACCCCTACTGACAGCGATACCCAATTTTGCAGCTCTGTCCATTGAAATAGTTATTTCTTGTTCTTGGGTTTTCAGTGATCGCACAAGGTGGCTTGAGATACGTCCTTGGAAATACATTATTGTCAGCTAACCTTGACCTTGTACCCTTGTCCCTGGAAAAGTTATCTCACATCTTGATTTCCTGAGATGTGTCCTGGAAGTGCATTGATGAAGTCCTATCAATGAATTTTGCCGCTTTTTTCCCTGGAAAAAAGTTACCACTAGGGGCTATCAATGAATTGCAAATATTTCACACAAAAACTGGCATGGTACCTGCAAACAGGTAAGGACTATAAAGATGATCAATTTATTTAATTTTTTTTCTAAGCTGATGCAAATTTGGTTTCAGTTTATATGCAGCTAATCCACTTTTAGTCAGCATACAAATTGCAACGACATTTGCATCAGCTCAGAAGAATTTGCATTTCATCGATCATCTATGGTTATATCTTGTTTACAGGGACCATATCAGGCTTTGAATATGCATCATGGGAAATCCTCATTGGCTATTTTTTTTTTCCTGTTTTTGGGACAAAAGCATGTTTTGGAGATTGCTAAAACTGCAGCTTTGTCTCTGGAAGTATAGCTACTACCGGTCACCAAGTTTCATGGACTGTCCCAGGTTTGAAAATTAGTCCCCGGATAGAATAACTAGCTGTGTTTCTATTTTCCAGGGAAAGAGATTGCTCTGGTACCAGTTTTGATTGTACAATCACTGGCCAACCTTACCACCTCAGTGTAGCATGAGGGTCAACTTATTTTGAAGATAAGCAGATTCTGTAGGTAAGCTCTCATACTACATGGAAGTGGAAAAATTGGCCAATCATTGGGCAAACAAATTTGGATGTGTGTGCCAGGCGCTAGTTTGAACTCAGCTGGGGCAGCAGATAAAAGTCTGCCTTGGGTGCAAACGCATGTGTGGGGGATCCCCTCACGTTGCATAAAGATATGGCATGTTTTTTTTTTATTGTGCTACATTATGACCTGAGCAAGGTTGGAAATCACTGATGTAGCATATGACTAACAAAAACAAGTGCTAAGAAAGTGGAACAGTTGCTTAGAGAAACCAGTCAAAATCTGTTTCATTTTAAGGGACCATGAGAAGTGGCTAAAAAAAAAAGAAATCTGGACTCACCTGGGGCTTTTTCCAGCCCCAGTAGCCCACAAGGTCCTCCGGCATCCTCCTGGTCCCTTCCTTCTTGCTTCTGGCAGCTCTGGTAATGCGGCGACTTTGGCTGAAGTCTAGCGTGTGCGCCCCTGACACGTCATCACGCCGGTCGTCGTAAGCCTCCTGCGCTGGCGTGGTTCAGTCTTTAGAGAACCGCGCATGCATAGGAGGCTTACGGCGAACGGCATGATGTCACGCTGGGGACGCGCACGTGCGACTTCACCCGAAGTTGCTGCATTACCGGAGCCACCAGCAGGAGGAAGGAGGGAACCAGGAGGATGCTGGAGGAACTCTTGAGCTATAGGGGGCCTGGAGGAAGCACCAGGTAAGTCCAGATTTATTTATTTACTTTTATTTATTTTTTTTGCCACTCATCAGGGTCCCTTTAACGGATGAAGTCTTGTTGCTTTAAATTGTTGCATGTCTCCACCAATTTTCTCAGTACCCATCTTAATAAATCTGTGCCACAGTAGTGACCTTTTTTTAACTCTCTTCAAGAAGTTTTGGAGACTTTTCTTTTTCATTCTCCTTGAGATGCATAGGGGTTGATGCACAAACCTATGGTAATGTTGCTGTGTGCAAGCAGCACACCGCAAGATTATCGTTACCAGCAAGATCCACAGTACATTAGCTGCTTGTGTAACGCACGTTACCGTAGCAATGCTCACATTGCGTAACACGCAGTACAGTTCTGGCAGTAGTAATGGTTGTATTGCTGTGCACTACCTGTGCACAGCAATATTACCCATGGTTAGCACATCAATCCCCATAAGTTATCAGTTGTTCCTGGTTTTGCTGGAAATACGCAATTACCATTTGTTCTTATTGTGAATACTTTTCCCTAGAAGTGCATAGTTTACAAATGTCACTGATCCCATTGCTTTGTCTTATACAAAATAAGTCATTGTCAACTGTCCTTGATGCCTGGGGACATCACCAGGATGAGAGATGTTATTGGGAAAATTATTTCAGCCATCTTTTCTGCAAAGCCTTTTGCCCTGGACCTAAACTTCAAAAATTAAGCCAACGGTAAGGCTGGGTTCACAACGAGTCAGTTGCTGTCAGCTGTAATGCAGGGGATAACTAATAAGGGGTTTTCCATGTTCCCCCTATGGGTCTGTTTACATCTATGCATTATAACATAGATGTAAACTGACCCATAGGGAAACATGGAAAATTCCTTCTCATCAGTTGTCTGCTGTGTTATAGCCGACAGCAACTTCTTAAGTGTAAACCCAGCCCAAAAATTGCTTTCTCCTCCACCTTACCATTCTTTGGTATCACTTTGGTAGTAATAATCTCCCATTAAGTCGCTGTGGGTTCCCATTTCTACCTGCAGTACTGGGTAATGAGGTGCAGGCACACTCGCCCTCTGATGTCCACCACTGTCCTCTGCACCAATACAGAGATAAGGTCACATCAGGCTGAGGTGGGGCCATCGGTGCCAAAACGCTCCACCTTCCTTTACAAAAGATCTGTGAGGCATCTGATTTTCAGTATCCAGGAAATAAGATACAAGTTGCGTACACACATCCAATTTTGATTGGCCCATTTTAACCACTTCCATGTAGTATGAGAGCTTACCCACACAATTTGTTTATAGTACTGTATTCAACATCTGTTGGCCCTGATACTACACGGAGGTGGTAAAATTAAAACAAAGCATGATACTTAACTTTGCATACCTAGAACACTTGTCAATCAGAGCAGTTGTTCATCATCCTTTTGGTTGGCAATCTACTCTGCCACTGCCTCTTAAACAGTCCACCATGTTGGGTTTATTTTAACGTTTCCTTTTGTGGTTCCAGGCCACAGGATACCTCTTGCTCATTTTCCACCTCCCCTTTCCATAGGACAGTACTTTTCATGAAACAGACAAACAAACATGTCTGTACATGGATTGCTTACAAGCAAACAAATAGGCAAGTGTTTCAGATAACAAGAAACACTTGTATATTGGTTTCAGGCAACAAAGTTTCACATTTGCACATGGCTTACATCAAAGGTAAGGTTAGTGTTAAAGGATATGAGGCAAGGTAGAGAAGTTCGGTTTAACTGACCTCTGCCTTCTTCCAGCCCCCTGCAGTCTGTCAGGTCCCTCACTGTGGTTCCCCTTCACTCCAGTGTGCTGCTGCCCTCTTTGAAACATCTGCCTGGCCCAAGTTATGCGCCTTCTTGATCACGCTCCTGTGGCCGTTCTGCGCATGCACAGTTTTATGTCTTTTTTACAAACTGCACATGCGGGCCAAGCATGCACGGCTTGCTATTTTTTTGGGAGGGGGCAGCGGCACACTGGAGTGGATTGAAACCATTGAAAGGGACATGATAGACTGCATGGGGCTGGAAGAAGCCCCAGGTAAGTTAAACTGAAAGTTAAACTTTCCCTCTTCTCGTTTTTAGTTTAAGGTAGAGAAGGGTAGGACAATTGAGTATAAATCTATATATACACTTTAGATTTTCCCCAGACAAAACAATTGTTCATGAACTCTGGTGGAAATCTGGAATGTTTACGGGAGTTCCACAGGTGTCGTTGATTGGGCCACTAGATCCGTTTTGTTGGATCACTAATGACTACCTCCATTTCTCTTGCAGGAACTCTTGTTGGCTCTCCCTTCCTCTCGATAGAAGACAAAAGTCTGCTCAGCAGAAAGCAAAGCAGTGAGTCTTTACAGCAGTCATTTCAAAACCGTCACCCAGGATGATCTTAAATGATCGTTTCTGGCATAGCTGTAGTATAAATTTTACAAGGTGTAAAGGATACCTGAACTGAGAGAGATGTGGAGGCTGCCATATTTTTCCTTTTAAACAATACCAGTTGCCTGGCAGTCCTGCTTATCCTCAGCCTTTAATACTTTGTTATACACCCTTGAAAAATTGTGCTGATCAGATATTTCTTACTGAAGTCTGACTGGATTGGCTGCATGCTTATTTCAGGTTTGGGATTTAGATACTACTGATGCATGAGAGATCAGCAGGATGTCAGGCAACTGAAATTGTTTAAAATAAATATGGCATCCTCCATATCCCTTTCAGTCCAGGTGTCCTTTCAAGTAGGCCTGCATTATGCAACGTTTTTAATAGATTAGAAGTTCAGTTTGTTGAAAAAAATATCAGTTTCAACGAATATGTTCAAAAAGTAATGTCTATTTTAATCTATTTTGACTGAAAAGTTGATTGAGCATTGATCAGGGAAGGACGACATTGTGTTTATTTTGGATTTTTCTTAATCTATCTAGCACAGACGTAAGTGGCATATGATCATTGTCCGCAGATTCCTATATACATCAACTGGTCAGCTGTACATGTACATTGTTCAAAATGTACATGAACAATTTACTGTATATCTGACAATGCATCTGACCATAAAATGCCTGCAGAAACAAACCTTTTTCAGTCATTACCAATCGATCCTCAACAGAATTCAGTTTATGTACAGTAGATAACGATCTTGTCATTTTTACCACAATGTTCATTCGTAGATGGGGAGTGAATATTTGCCCATGTGTGCCAGCCCTAAAACCTAATTGCAAAGCAAAATACATTTTCCTGATAGTGTCAGTGGGCATTTGGCCCAGCAGTCCAACATATATGCATGCTCGGTCCCCCTGATCTGCCTGTGCTGTGGAGAGAAGAAGGGGAAAATGAACAGAAGTCTCTGGCCAGGGACAAAGCAGTCAGCTGCAAAATATTCACTCTGCCAACTGCTGTCTACCCTGAGTCATGTCAGGTGTTGCAGACTGAGTTTCCTGGAGAGACATCAGACTGAAATGATCATATGAATACACCTTACAGACTTGTCTCGAAACAATCCATCTTGATTGTTGCAGATGCTAATTTATTAATGGACACTGTACAGACATGTTGCTCAGCTAACTGCAGAGTAGAGTGTTCTGTTCCGTGGAGAAAGGAAGATGAGCAATGTGTTACTTGCTGCAGGATCTTCAAAGGAAGTTCCTGCATCATGAATAGATTTTGAGCAAGATGGATCTCTGAGGATTGCTGCACATTGTCTAGATCAGGGCGTCAAACTCCATCATGTAAGGGGCCAAAATCTAAAACCTAGTCTAAAGTCACTGGCCAAATTGTTTATTAAGATTTAACATTTATTGAACAGTCTCAAGCTGAGTGGCACAACTATAGTAAACTTGGGGAGCCAACTCCTCCCCCTTCTCCAGCTCCTCTCCCTTCTGCAGAGTAGCACAGTGGAGCACTGTAATATTTATCTGTGCCAGTGCTGTTTCGACAGACAATCTTCGAGATGAAATGTGGCCCAAGATAAGATGCTAGCCACGCCACACTGTGTGAGTGTTTGGATGCCAAAAGGGGGCCCCAAAATAATTTTGCTGAGGGGGTCCCATGGGTTGTTACTGCACCCCACCTCAAACTGACAATGTTTCAACCAGAAACTGTCATCGATCTGCTGCTCTGGTTGGGAAGGTAGTTTGCTGTCATTATTACTGCTTACAATGATGGACAGTTGGAGCTCTGGAGGACCACATACAATGGCAAGAAGGGCCACATTTGGCTGGAGGGCCTTGTGTTTGACACCTGTGGCCTAGACATTTTGCCAAGGAGAATCAGACGACCGTCTCAGCTGAGGAAAATGTAAAGTATGAGCGCAGCTTAGAGGAATATGGAGGTTGCCATATTTATTTGCCTTTTAAAGATAGACCGTTGCCTGGCTGTCCTGCTTGCCCTCTGCCTCTGATACTTTTAGCCATAAATCCTGAACAAGCACGCAGATCAGAAGGTTTTTTTTGTTTTGTCTGACTGGATTTGCTGCATGTTTGTTTCATGTGTATGATTCAGACACTGCTGATGCATGAAAGATCAGAAGGAGCCAGTCAACTGGTACTGTTTAAAAGGAAATAAATATGGCAGCCAAGTGCTTCTTACTTCAGTTATCCGTCGATGTGTGTAGAGCCCTTTGCTGACTGTTTCTCATGTTGGCCATACACACACAGATTTTGATGCATTATTTTTAAATTTAGAATTTATAAACTATTGCATGGCCAAGACAAGTTTGTGTGTTTTGGCCTGGGCACTGAATAAGAACATTTGGCACCATTTAAGGTGGACACACATGATGCACACACATTTTTTTGATAAATTATATATTTGTATGGGATAATCAGCAGGAAAATCGCAGGGTGGCTACAGATATCTTCATCCAGAATGCCTGCTTGCACTGGAGTCACCTGTACTGTCAAGGCCACAAAGGGGAAGTGGTAGGTGCTCTGCTGCACACGCTGCATCTGGAGGTGTGATTGGCCAGACTATAAATAGATTTGACATACAGTGCCATTTTGGTTGGCTAAAAAGAAATCTCTGTTTAGATTTGGGCACGTACTCTTTTTATAGATGAGTAATTCAGTAGAGATTAACAGACAGCAGAGAGTGAGAGTAACAGCCAGTTGGGTAGCATTCTTCAGAAGGACTTGAGCAGTGGCATCTTCCATATTAAAAAGCAATTGCAGATGGAAAAAATCATAATGAAATAGGTTGTGGTGTTTTTTTTTGTTTTTTAATATTTATTAATTAGTCATTGGTTGCCCTTTGTTAAATCTTTCCTCACCCTGTTTTACATTCTCACATTTATCGCAGGTAGTGACATTGTTAGTCCTGTCATGTGATCTCTGTGGAATGTTTGGTTACTGTTAGTTCCAAAGCCAGTACAAAACTACTTGGTTTCCCAGATTGCTTTGGGGGAGAAAAATTCTGCATAGCTAATTAACTTGGCCTGTGACATCACTGGGAGGACATGGCTAAATTCAATATACAGCAGTAGATATAGGAAGTGTTTCTGGTACGGAAACCAGGAAAATACTGTAAAAGTGTACCTTTTTAATAAACACTTTGAAATCCGAAAAATCTGTTAAACATGAAGACCCTCCCAACAAATGTTCAATTATGTTATTAATCAAACATAGATCAGAAAAGGTTGCTATTTAATGACTGAACATGGCGGGAGTGTTAGTGGAGAGTAGGGATGGTCAATGTGGTGCAAATAATTTCAAGTTGATGCAGGATTATACAGTTTTAAAATGGACCAATTCAATTTTACCTTAGCAGGATTTGATTGTTTTATTTTTAAGCTGCATACATTTACATACAAAATTTGCATAATGCTGTATCAACCAGGGTTGTGGAGTCGGTACAAAAATCTTCCGACTCCTTAGTTTATGAAATCTCTGACTCCAGGTACCCAAAATGACTCCGACTCCTTAGTCTGATACTTACCAGGGCTGTGGATTTTTGGACAAAAATCATCCGACTCCCAACTCCGACTCCTCAGTTTATGAAATCTACGACTCCGGGTACCCAAAATTGCTTCGACTCTCCGACTCCAACTCTGACTGCACAGCCCTGTTATCAACTCAAAATTAATTTCCTCTCATTGACCGTCCCTAGTCTAGAGCGGATGGGAGCAATGTTTAGTTTCATATCCTTATAGTGCATCAAGCAGTGCAAGGCTAGTGACAGTAGTGCAATCAATAACAGATACAACTTCTGGAATCTGTTCTAATATCACCTGGTTCAAGTTGGTATGCAGGTGTACAACAGTTAGCCAGATCTAAAAATGCATCACCACTTACTATCTTTAGTTTTTCTGTAAGACCTGTGACTGGCGTATCCTCAACTTTGTGCTGTTTCTTGAAAAAAATCACAAGGCAACATTTGTCTTATGATGTGTAAGATGGAAATGATATGGGATAGTGGGTAGAGTATGACCTGCAGTCCTGTAGATTTTGGGATTCTTTCACTTGTTCATTGGGACAGTGAACAGCACTTTTCGTTGATCTCATCAAAACTTCTGTAGTTAGGGCCTGTTTCCACTAATGCATAGCGTACGATTCGCATGTAATGTAATTAATAGGAATTTTGCCTGCGGTTTTCTATGTGAATTTTTGTATGTTTTCACGTAAATTTCAATTAATAAAGCACACGGGCATTGACATGGTTTAAAACGCATATTTAAAAAAAAAAATACACGAAGCTGCGTGCATTTTCATGTTAAAATACGCACACATACGCATGCAAATTTGTTTACGTGTCTTCCACACAAAAAAAATCGCAATGCAAATCTGATGCAGGCCCAGCATTGAAACTCCAGTGTGCAGGGGTGACTTGACCAATGCACTAATATTCTGTGAGAAAAGTTCGCATAAGGGTTCTGTTTATTTCTGAGTAGTTGATAGTATTTTTAAACTATAGCTAGTTTTACTTTGCTAACCTATCATCACCTATCTAATCCCTTCTAGATGTGGACGAATCTTTCAAAGAGATTGATAAGAAACGAGAAGCCATGAGACTCAGCAAGGAGGGTGAGTGATGGATGTTGTCATTAATGTGGTTACCTCTCTCCTGTGGAGTATAGCCACCTGTAGCATTCAGGAGTACCACATGTACCTCTGACCATATGGAGAGGAGATAGCAGAAGGACATTCATAGGTGAGGTGACCATTAAACAGTTTCTCCCCCCCCAGATGAGCATGTATTCTTGTATCACACAAGCATTTGTGTCAGTTTTGTGCGGGTTCCTTAGCAGCAATGTTTCCTGGACTTTATACGGTACATTTGCTGAAAAAGTCCTCATTGCGCCGAATGGACTTAGTAAAAGGAAGTTTGCCACCATTGGGGGTAAGCTTTAAGCTGCATTATCATGTTTACTTTGTGATGAAGGTTTTTGGTAATGTTTTCATACCTAACCTAATTAACATTAGCTGTAGTCTACTTCTTTAGCATGAGTTCAACTTTTTGTTTGTTTTCTACTCTTCAAAGGGCAACTGATGTGAAAGCAGCCATATTTATTTCCTTTTAACCAATACCGGTTGCCTGGCAGCCCTGCTGGTCTATTTGGCTGCAGAAGTGTCTGAATAACACCAAATTCAAGCATACAGCTAATGTCAGAACAGACAATAATGTCAGAGACACCTGATCTGCTGCATTCTTGTTCAGGGTCCATGACTAGAAGTATTAGAGGCAGATGATCAGAAGGATATCCAGGCAACTGATATTACTTAAAAGGAAATAAATATGGCAGCTTCCATATATCCCTCAGTTGTTCTTTAAGTTTAATATAGTCTGTGCTTCCCCTGAGGAGGATTAAGGGACAGGAATTCAGAGGCTCACACATAGACCGGGTGAGAATGTAATGTCACAGGGGCAGGCAGTCCCAATTTAATATCATTATTTTCAATTCTTAAGTGCCAACATATTCCGTTGCGCTGTACAATGTGAAAACCTACAACAATGGAGAGCATAGATACACAGGCAGTTTGAACATATTGTACAATCAGGACAACCAGTGACAAAAGCACAGTTATGTACAATTGACGTGTAGTTTGAAAAAACAATACTAATAGGATTTCATCTGATAAATTGCACAGAAGCAGAGGGGTGTCCCTATCGACCATAGAATTTAAATTTCTCCTTATACTGCATCGTTTCCTGTACAATTTGATTGTAAAAATCTGATCGAATGATTGCATCTGAGGAAAATATTGTATCATTAATGGGTACCAGTATTATTATAATATTGTATCATTGATGGGTACTAGTGTTGAGACCCATTAAAAATATGTGGGCAGTGCCATCTGGTAGATTTGTGCCCTTGAAGCGTTTGCTTTCAAAAGGTTTCAAGAATAACTATAATTTTATGGGCACTCCCATCCTTGAACATACAGGTAGTCCCCGACTTACGAACGCTTGACTTACGAACGACCCACCAATACGAACGGCATGAATTCTGTGTTTCCATGGGAACAAGTAAACATTTTTTTTCCCCAAATTGGACTTGTAGATTTTGAGAAAATCGATTTAAAAAAAAAAAAAAAATGGCTTTTAAACTTGTAAAAGCAGTTACAGAGGGCAGAGGTAACACAAAGGGGGACACTGGAGGCACAGAGGCGGTATAGGGGACAGAGATGGCACAATGTTCCGACTTAGATTTAGGTTAAGAATGAACCTACAGTCCCTATCTCTTTCGTTAACCGGGGACTACCTGTACTTGTTGCTTGAATTAAGGGGGGGAAAAAAATCTAGTAAAAACAGCAGTCACCTGGCCATGGCTGAGCAATGTAGTCTACCTCTTAAATTGTCCAATCTTTAGCCGACATGCCCACATTGCTGAAAGAGATGCAGTGTGTCTCCCTCTGCCAGGATGGAGGATCTCGCCTGGAAGTCTGGGAATGTAAAGGAGACTTTTAAGGCTTGTACACATGTAAGAAGAGATGCTGAAGAGAACTAAGCGATTATTGGGGGACAACCATGTACAGTGTGGTGTCATCTAAAATTATCACCAATTAATTAAAATATTTGGACCTTTTCCAAGTTTTTATGTACATTTGCCTCCCATCCATTAGCAGAAGATGAATTACCACATTGGCAGAAATATATAATGTCTAAATACCTTGTTGCAGAACTCCGAGTGCAAGTTACACGATATGTGTGCCTGTTTGCAAAGCTCTATCCTATTAGCACATTGTGAGTGTCCTTGATTTCCTCCTTCCACATTATGTGCTGCCATTTAACGCCATCTATTTGGCATTCTAGGGAAGGTGATGAGAGGTAACATAACTCAGGCTCTCTGTTTCCACAAAGGAAAATACTAACCAGCAAGCTCATGGTGAACCAGAACTTATTGGAGTGTGTAAGGGGCTACAATGGTCCAAAAAGCCTTTGGGTGTTTCAAGTCCTACTCCGTAGAGCCACATTAATCCATGCCATGCACTGATGAAGCGCAAGCAGGCCGAAACAGTCTGTATGCATGTTGGATTATTTTGGCTCTGAATTAACAAACTGACACATATTGCATTCCAACAGATCTGGAGGTGTGTTTAGCTTCTAAGGGCAACAATGGTTGATTTGCATATTTTTAGCAGTGATGCACTGGGAGACATCTCAAGCTCATTCTAACCTGAAGTATCACAAATACTTTTTGATTTAAGAAAGCAAACTTTTGTTTTCCACAAAGGGAAATAAACCTCTGTGTAGACCTATAGCTAGGAGGGAAATGAGGTTTCCAGCCTGCTTTTTCAGCTGCTTTTCAAATGGTAGGTAGGTGTCAGAGAGCAAACTAGAGAAGATGACTGCCCCACTTTTCAGACATATGCAGTATCTGATTAAAACAATGCCCTATAGTATAACACTGCTGGTTTTCAGCCTAGACATACTGAAATCTGTTAATTTTGATTTCTGTGACTGAAAAGACTCAAGTTAGTGGTTTGTTTGTTTTTTTTCTTATTTCATGCAAACATCTCAGTATATCAATGTACTTTAGTGGGCAAAGCGTGGAGGTGGCTTTTATGTGGTTATCGGAGTTCTTGGCATTGGACTTTAATGTCTCGGCGGTGGATTTTAACACTTGGTTAATATGAATTGCGTTATCTGGAAAGTTGCTGTCACAGTTAAACTTGTGTCCAGTAAGGTTTCTTGATTGTAGCATGAGACTGCAGGCAGCTGACGCCTTGTGAGAGAACAGGTACATAAGCGGTACGTCACACAGGCAAACTGCAGAGAAGACTCCGGTCTTTCCAGAGGCTGGCTGAGGTCACGTTCTCTAAATTGCAACATAGTCTGTGACGTCTGCTAACTTGTATCCTGGACCAGCTGGAGAATTACAGTTTAGCACAGCTATTCCAGGATGATTGTCCTCCTCCAGAAGATTTGGCTACTATAGTATCTTGTTGCAGTTTCTGACATCTTTAGGTTGATTTACTGCTTTTGACTTGTACAAGAAATTGATGTAAATAATCAAAACAAACCTGACCACAAGCAGTGAGCTGCCAATAATTCCAAGTTGATGTAGGTCTATGCAGCTTGAAAATGGTCCTGTCAGCTGCAGGGCTGAGGAGTCAGAAATTTTGGGTACCTGGAGTCTGAGTCGGTGGTTTCAATAAACTGAGTCAGATGATTTTTGAACCAAATCCATAGCCTTTGTAAAAATTAGACGTCTGAGTCGAGGAGTCGGAGCAATTTTGGGTACCTGGAGTCGGAGGTTACATAAACTGAAGAGTCTGAGTTGGATGGTTTTTGTACCGTCTCCACAGTCCTGGTCAGATGCAGCAGCTGTAGGACCAACCTGCTCAATTTGATTAGTCCCTTGCATAGATTAACATAAAAATCCCATTGACTGAGAATAGTTGGCATCTCCCTGACCATGCTGTATGGAAATCTAGTTGCTTGCTGTAGTGCTGAGAAAAGTCATGTGATCAACTTAACATCCATTGAATACAGTGAAATCGGAAAGGGCAGGACTTTGATCTTAGAAAACAAAACAACTAAATGTTGCCCGTGGAAGAACTAATAAGGGCATGTAAATGTGCTGTACACAACAAACCTACAAGGATAAATCGTACACAATTAAATGGATTTTGCACTGAAGTGCTAAATATTTTTAAACGTCATACCATTTCATTTTGAAAATCCATTAAAAATCAATGAGGCAAGAATGTACACGATCACACAATGAGACAAGAGTAATGTACTCTCAGTAACCTCGAAAATGATCAAGACGTGACTATATTTATAGCTCTGTGTCTGTTACAGATAGAAGTGTGATTGAAACACATACGTAGTGGTATGATAGTAAACATGCAAAGGACTTCACAATATTGTACTAATAAGTTTAATTGGTTTCCCAGAATATTGGGCTTAGACTATGGTAAGGAGTAGGACATTAAATTATGACTATGGTAGGGATTACATTGTGAGCTTCTCTGAGGGACATGACTATGGACTCTGTAAAGTGCTATGGAAAATGTTGGTGCTATATAAAAATAATCATGTAGTGTGTTTGTTGTAACTGATCGTATTGACACATTCAGCTCAGTAAGCACAGTGGGGTGGTGGTGGTGGTGGCAATGATGAGTTTTTAATTAGTAAGTCTCTTGGGTTATCTAATAAGAGCACAAGACCAGCTATGACTGGAAGTTATTAAGCTGTTTGTAAAGCATATCTTTAGATGGGTGTTTTGATATTACAATGATCTAGTAATAGTAGTATCTTCAGGTTAAGGTTAAAATGAGTTGCGTGTTTGGGTAGGATTTTTTCTAATGAAGGCCCATTGGCCTGTGTTGACCATAATGCAAGTCTCATTTGTCAAACTGTTAAAGGACAACTTAAGTGAGAGGGATGTGGAGGCTGCCATATTTATTTCCTTTTGAGCAATACCAGTTGCCTGGCTATCCTGCTGATCTTCTGCCTCTCAAGGTGCGTACACATGTCAGATAAAAGTCTTTGGAAAATGAAAGATCACAGACCAATTTTACCCCCTTCCATGTAGTATGAGAGCCATACTCTACACAGTCTATTCTATGGAGCTGAACTCCCCATCAGATAAAAATCTTTGCAAGATGCTGCACACAAAGATGCTGTACACATGCAACAGATCAGTATCTGCAAAAGATCAATCCCTGCAAAAGATCCATTCCTGCAAAATGCATTCCTAGTCTATGACATCTGCAGATCCTCATACACACCTTGTTGAATGGACATTCATCTGCAGATCAGACAATTATCTGCCGATCTGAAGATCCAACCTGGTGGATCTGATCCACAGATAATTGTCCGTGAAACAAGGTGTGTATGAGATCTGCAGATATCATAGACTATGAATGCAGTTTGCAGGAACGGATCTTTTGCAGGAACAGATCTTTTGCAGATACTGATCTGTTGCACGTGTACAGCATCTTTGTGTGCAGCATTTTGCAAAGATTTTTTTCTGATGTGGAGTTCAGCTCCATAGAAAAGACTGTGTAGAGTATGACTCTCATACTACATGAAAGGGGGTAAAATTGGTCTGTGATCTTTCATTTTCCAAAGACTTTTATCTGACGTGTGTACCCACCCTAACACTCTTAGCCATAGACCCTGAACAAGCATGCAGCAGATCAGGTGTTTCTGACATTATTGTCAGATCTGTCAATATTAGCTGCATGCTTGATTCTGGTGTGATTCAGACACTGCTGCAGCCAAATAGGTCAGTAGGGCTGCCAGGCAACTGGTGGTGTTTAACAAGAAATAAATATGACAGCCTCCGTATTTTTCTCACTTCATTTGTCCTTTAATGGTGAAGGAAATTATGTGCTTCCTGTTTGCAGGGCAGTGCATTTTGTTTACCTTCGTTTAGGGGGCAGTGGCGAGCTTTCTCTTGCAATACTTCATGCAGGGTGAAACATGGATGTGTATCCCGCTCACAGAAATATATCGGTTGGGTGAGACCACCAGGAACCTAGGGGTTGCATGAGGACATTAAAGGATACCCGAAGTGACATGAGATACAGATAGACCTATCTCATATGTACAGTGCCTATCTCACAAATAACTATGCTGTGTTCCTTTTTTTCTTTCTCTGCCTGAAAGAGTTAAATATCAGGTATGTAAGTGGCTGACTCAGTCCTGACTCAGACAGGAAGTGACTAGTGTGACCCTCACTGATAAGAAATTCCCCTTTTTATCTCTTGCTCTCAGAAGCCATTTTCTGCTAGGAACTTATTTTATAGTTGGAATTTCTTATCAGTGAGGGTCACACTGTAGTCACTTCCTGTCTGAGTCAGGACTTGCATACCTGATATTTAACTCTTTCAGGCAGAGAAAGAAAAAAAGGAACACAGCATAGTTATTTGTGTGCTAGGCACTGTACATACCCATGTCTATCTCATCATGTAACTTGTCACTTCGTGTATCCTTTAACCACTTCCCGACCTCCTAACGCACAGAGGCGGCCGGGAAGTGGACCCCGCAAGGACCAGCTCATGCCCAAAGGCGGCGGTCCTTGTAAGGGCATGGGCGGAGTGATCGCGTCATCCGTGACGCGATCCTCCGCCGGCGCCTGTCACCGCTCACCCGCCACAACATCCCGCCGGCCATACGGAAGCGGATGTTAACCCCGCGATCGCCGCATACAAAGTGTATAATACACTTTGTAATGTTTACAAAGTGTATTATACAGGCTGCCTCCTGCCCTGGTGGTCCCAATGTCCGAGGGACCACCAGGGCAGGCTGCAGCCACCCTATGTCGCACCCAAGCACACTGATTTCTCCCCCCCCCCCCCCCCCTGCCCCAGATCGCCCACAGCACCCCTCAGACCCCCCTGCCCAACCCCCAGACCCCTGTTTGCACCCAATCACCCCCCTAATCACCCATCAATCACTCCCTGTCACTATCTGTAAACGCTATTTTTTTTATTCCCCCCCCCCCCCCCCCCCCCGCCCCCTCCTGATCACCCCCCCATCCCTCAGATTCTCCCCAGACCCCCCCTCCCTGTGTACTGTATGCATCTATCCCCCTGATCACCTGTCAATCACCCCCTGTCACTGCCACCCATCAATCAGCCCCTAACCTGCCCCTTGCGGGCACCCAATCACCCGCCTACACGTCTCAGATTGCCCTAAGACCCCCCCCCTTATCAATTCGCCAATGCATTAGTTACATCTGTTCTTCCTTGTAATAACCCACTGATCACCTGTCAATCACCCATCAATCACCCCCTGTCACTGCCACCCATCAATCACCCCCTGGCACTGCCACCCATCAATCACCCCCTGTCACTGCCACTCATCAATCAGCCCCTAACCTGCCCCTTGCGGGCAATCTGATCACCCACCCACACCAATAGTTCGCCCGCAGATCCGACGTCAGATCACCTCCCAAGTGCAGTGTTTATATCTGTTCTCTATCCTAAACACCCACTAATTACCCATCAATCACCCCCTGTCACTGCTACCTATCAGATTAGACCCCTATCTGCCCCTAGGGCACTCAATCACCCGCCCACACCCTCAGAATGCCCTCAGGCCCCAGCCCTGATCACCTCGCCAGTGCATTGCTTGCATCTATTCCCCCCTCTAATCACACCTTGAGATACCCATCAATCACCTCCTGTCACCCCCTAGCACACCTACCCATCAGATCAGGCCCTAATTTGCCCCGTGTGGGCTCCTGATCACTCGGCCAAACCCTCAGATCCCCCTCAGACCCCCTTCCGATCACCTCCCCAGTGCATTGATTGCATCTATTTTCCCCTCTAACCACCCCCTGAGACACCCATCAATCACTTCCGGTCACCCCCCTAGCACTCCTATCCATCAGATCAGGCCCAATACAACCTGTCATCTAAAAGGCCATCCTGCATATGACCGGTTCCACAAAATTCGCCTCCTCATAGGCCACCTGTCATCAAAATTTGCAGATGCTTATACCCCTGAACAGTCATTTTTAGACATTTGGTTTCCAGACTACTCACGGTTTTGGGCCCGTAAAATGCCAGGGCGGTATAGGAACCCCACAAACTGACCCCATTTTAGAAAAAAGACACCCCAATGTATTCTGTTAGGTGTATGACGAGTTCATAGAAGATTTTATTTTTTGTCAAAAGTTAGCGGAAATTGATTTTTTTTTTTTCACAAAGTGTCATTTTTCACTAACTTGTGACAAAAAATAAAATCTTCTATGAACTCGCCATACACCTAACGGAATACCTTGGGGTGTCTTCTTTCTAAAATGGGGTCACTTGTGGGGTTCCTATACTGCCCTGGCATTTTAGGGGCCCTAAACCGTGAGGAGTAGTCTAGAAAACAAATGCCTCAAAATGACCTGTGATTAGGACGTTGGGCCCCTTAGCGCACCTAGGCTGCAAAAAAGTGTCACACGTGGTATCGCCGTACTCAGGAGAAGTAGTATAATGTGTTTTGGGGTGTATTTTTACACATACCCATGCTGGGTGGGAGAAATCTCTCTGTAAATGGACAATTGTGTGTAAAAAAAAATCAAACAATTGTCATTTACAGAGATATTTCTCCCACCCAGCATGGGTATGTGTAAAATTACACCCCAAAACACATTATACTACTTCTCCTGAGTACGGCGGTACCACATATGTGGCACTTTTTTACACCCTAAGTACGCTAAGGGGCCCAAAGTCCAATGAGTACCTTTAGGATTTCACAGGTCATTTTGCGACATTTGGTTTCAAGACTACTCCTCACGGTTTAGGGCCCCTAAAATGCCAGGGCAGTATAGGAACCCCACAAATGACCCCATTCTAGAAAGAAGACACCCAAACATATTCCGTTAGGAGTATGGTGAGTTCATAGAAGATTTTATTTTTAGTCACAAGTTAGCGGAAATTGATTTTTATTGGTTTTTTTCACAAAGTGTCATTTTCCGCTAACTTGTGACGAAAAATAAAATCTTCTATGAACTCACCGTACTACTAACGGAATACCTTGGGGTGTCTTCTTTCTAAAATGGGGTCATTTGTGGGGTTCCTATACTGTCCTGGCATTTTAGGGGCCCTAAACCGTGAGGAGTAGTCTTGAAACGAAATTTCTCAAAATGACCTGTGAAATCCTAAAGGTACTCATTGGACTTTGGGCCCCTTAGCGCAGTTAGGGTGCAAAAAAGTGCCACACATGTGGTATCGCTGTACTCAGGAGAAGTAGTATAATGTGTTTTGGGGTGTATTTGTACACATACCTATGCTGAGTGGGAGAAAGATCTCTGTAAATGGACAATTGTGTGTAAAAAAAAAAATTAAAAAATTGTCATTTACAGAGGTATTTCTCCCACCCAGCATCGGTATGTGTAAAAATACACCCCAAAACACATTATACTACTTCTCCTGAGTACGGCAATACCACATGTGTGGCACTTTTTTGCAGCCTAACTGCGCTAAGGGGCCCAAAGTCCAATGAGCACCTTTAGGCTTTACAGGGGTGCTTACAAATTAGCACCCCCCCAAAATGCGAGGACAGTAAACACACCCCACAAATGACCCCATTTTGGAAAGTAGACACTTCAAGGTATTCAGAGAGGGGCATGGTGAGTCCGTGGCAGATTTCATTTTTTTTTTTGTCGCAAGTTAGAAGAAATGGAAACTTTTTTTTTTTTTTTTTTTTTTTTTTTTTTGTCACAAAGTGTCATTTCCGCTTACTTGTGACAAAAATTAATATCTTCTATGAACTCACTA
This sequence comes from Hyperolius riggenbachi, assembly GCF_040937935.1. Lineage (NCBI taxonomy): Eukaryota > Metazoa > Chordata > Amphibia > Anura > Hyperoliidae > Hyperolius > Hyperolius riggenbachi. Next base: position 186,684,304 of record NC_090654.1, read on the forward strand.
TGCCTCTCAGTGAATACTTTGGGATGTCTTCTTTCCAAAATGGGGTCATTTGGGGGGTATTTATACTATCCTGGAATTCTAGCCCCTCATGAAACCTGTCAGGTGGTCAGAAAAGTCATAGATGCTTGAAAATAGGAAAATTCACTTTTTGCACCATAGTTTGTAAACGCTATAACTTTTACACAAACAAATAAATATACACTGAATGGGGTTTTTTTTTATCAAAAACATGTTTGTCCACATTTTTCGCGCTGCATGTATACAGAAATTTTTACTTTATTTGAAAAATGTCAGCACAGAAAGTTAAAAAAATCATTTTTTTGCCAAAATTCATGTCTTTTTTGATGAATATAATAAAAAGTAAAAATCGCAGGAGCAATCAAATAGCACCAAAAGAAAGCTTTATTAGTGACAAGAAAAGGAGCCAAAATTCATTTAGGTGGTAGGTTGTATGAGCGAGCAATAAACCGTGAAAGCTGCAGTGGTCTGAATGGAAAAAAAGTGGCCGGTCCTTAAGGGGGGTAAAGCCCACGGTCCTCAAGTGGTTAAATCTATTTTGCTTCCACAGCCTGTGTGCACAGCCCTTTGTCGGGACTCTTCATGTTATTTTTCATTAGACAGCTATGGCCAATGTGGTCCAGATAGAAGATCAGCATACATTCAGGGAATTTTTTTTCTTTTAGCTTTAAGGATTTTTTACACTGCACTGGAACAGGTATGGGGATCAGGATACTCAAGTGAATAGTACAACCTGATATGAAGTGGTTCAGAAAGTTTCATAGCCGACAATACTTTTTACAGGCAGGAAAACTGTGCTTTTTTTTTTTTTTTTTTTTTTTTGTGTGACATAAAAAAATTGCAGTTAATATCCAATAAATAGGTGTGTGTTTTTTTTTTTTTTTTTTTTATTATGGGGCAGGTTCTGATTTGTTGGCTACCTCCTTTAATTGTTAAAAAGGTCTCTGTACTGACCACAGGAATGGTAAAATGTTGGTGACCTCAGATAAATGGGGGAGGTACTTGCAATTCTTTCCCTTAGACCCCCATTTCTCCATCCTTGTTGGTATCATGGTGTTCTTTAGCCTGGTAATCTGCGCTGTGGGCCCGGAGCTGACTTAGATGCAGTGCCAGCCATTTCCACCCGAGTGACATTAATCCCACCCATCTTCCCCTCTTATGAGGAGGCTGGGCTTGCAACTGAAAAAGATTCTTTTGAGCAGCTGAATGATGGGGTCAGGAGCGGTTTAAGCAGGTACCCCTGCAGTAATAACAAAGATGAAGTAAGTATCTTACAGATATGTATTACTAATCAGAAGTTTTAAGTATGCATGGACACAAGAACACACCTGTCCATGCACACCACAACCCCTGCCTCTGCCTCCTGCGCCCATGCGGTGGGCAGGCTTTGGTGTGCACGCGCAGGCTTTGGGCAACAGTCACATGCACTTTTTAGGCACAGAGGCTCTGCTGTGGATGTGTTGTGTGATTCTTTTGAAAATTGCAGGTTTACTGGTTATACAGATTCTAAATACCTGGTACACACTATGCAATTTTCACTCCAGATCCTATTCAAGCACGATATCTGATCAATATTCATATCTGACATTAGTCAGATGCATAGGAAAGGTAGTGTACACATGCAATTTTTTTTTTCAAATTTCGACACTTTCAAATTGGATATTGACCGAAAATGAATGTAGAGGAAAAATATTACCAAAATGCGATATGCACACGGAACGATGTCTGATGTTTAGATCAATATTTTCCAGTCTGTCCAATCAGCTACCATTCAAGAAAGAGGTAGGTTTTGAGCATCAGAAGTAGGATCTGTGAAAATGAAAATTGCATAGTATATACTAGGCCTTAACTCTACCTGGGCCACCAGTAAATTTGCAGATTCCCACTTTTCTGGTGACTACAAGGTCCTTTTAATGGTGCTAGTGTCTTTATACCTTTCTTATATACTGTATGTGGCAGGCTTGAAGTAAATCTGAAGTGAAAAATTCACTTCAGGTTTTATACATGCCTACATAAAGGTAAGTCTATGGAAACCTTCGAGTCTTCCCGATGAAGTTACTCGTTCTTCTGGGTCTTTGGCACTCCTTGGGCAACCTTCAGTACTACTTGAGTACCCAAGTAGTTCCAGAGAGGAGCAGGTGGGGGTTTAAGCCCATGGTCCTCATTAAAGCGCGTACTGCGCACATATGAATTTCGGACTTGCGCATATACAGTACAGGTGCGTACTGTATATGCGCAAGTCCGAAATTCATATGTGCGCAGTACGCGCCTTAATGAGGACCATGGGCTTAAACCCCCCTGAAGACCAGGCCATTTTTTTACAAAATGGGCCACTGCAGCTTTAAGGCCTCACTGCAGGGCGGCACTACTCAGCACACAAGTGATTTTTCGTCCCCTCCCCCCCCACACACACACACACCCCTTTCTCCCCACCAACAGAGATGTCTGTTGGTGGGGTCTGATCGCTTCCCCAATGTGTTTTTTTTTTTTTTTAATACAAATATTTTTTTTTAAATAAATGTTCCTGTTTTTGTTACTTTATTTTTTATTCCCCCTCCCTCCCTATGACAGCCGATCACTGTGAAGTCTCCCAGGGGGTCCCCAGTACAGCGCTGCCATAGATGGTGTGCACCATAGATGGCAGTGCTGTATGGCTATAAAAGATGGCAGTTTCGCCATCTAACAGCCTCCTAGCGGCGATTGCGGCTGGGAGGCTGATGGCGGAGCTCCGTCATTCATGCAGAGGTGTGCGTGCATCGGCGTGTGATCTCCTGCAAATTCCTGCCCCAGGACTTGACACCAATTGGCGTTAGGTGGTCCTGGTGCTGCCGCCTTGATCTCGCCCACTGGCATTAGGCGGTCTTTAGGTAGTTAAAACTATTTGCTGATGCAAGCAGTTTGGAGGGCTGCAAGAGGAGTGCTGACAAGCTATTTGACCTGGCAGGTTGAAGAGCTTCAACTGGGGACTGTAGTCTAGGAAGGCTCTATAGAATCCAAAACCTTCAAGTATGTATCAAACCTGAAGTGAATTTTTAACTTCATATACCCTTTAAAGGGGCACTATGGTGAAAAACTGTAAGGGCCCTTTTCCACCAGCGCGTTTGCGGTGGCTGAATCGCAAAAACGCAAACCGCTAGCGATTTTACAATCGCTACGGTTTGCTTTTTAACATAGGAACCGCGGTAGGTCATTTCCACTACCGCAATTCGTTTTTGCCGGGAACGCGAACGCGCGGCGGAGCGATATTTGCCGCGATTTTGCTATGCAGTGCATAGCATAGCAAAATCGCGGCCGCGAACGTCGGGGAATCGCCGGTAATTGCGATTCAGCAATCGCTAGCGTTCAGCGTAAACGCTAGCGATTGCTAGTGGAAAAGGGCCCTTACACTTAAAGGACAGGTGAGGTGACATGTGACATGATAAGATAGACATGCGTATGTATAGTGCCAAGCACCCAAATAACTAGTCTGTGGTCCTTATTATTAATTTTTTTTTTTTTCTTCTCTTGTCGGACTGGGTCAGACTCTATAGCGTAACCCTCACTGGTAAGTAATTACAGCCATAAAATACTTTCCTGTCAGGCTTCTGAGAGCAGACATAAAAAGGGCCAATAATTCATAGATTTGAGCTCTGGCATTCTTAAGTTTTAGGAGGAAGAGAATACCGTATATACTCGCAAGCAAGCCGACCCGCATGTAAGCCGACCCCCCCACTTTTACCCCAAAAAAAGGGAAAAAATGATTGACCCTCATGTAAGCCGGGGGTAGGAAACGCTGGCCGCGTGATCCCCCCAGTATGTCCCAGTATAGCTAGTATAGTGCCCAGTATAGGTAGGTAGTGCTCAGTATAGCTAGTAAAATGCCCCAGTATAGCTAGTATAGTGCTCAGTATAGCTAGTATAGTGCTCAGTATAGCTAGTATAGTGCTCAGTATAGCCAGTATAGTGCTCAGTATAGCCAGTATAGTGCTCAGTATAGCCAGTATAGTGCTCAGTATAGCTAGTATAGTGCTCAGTATAGCTAGTAAAGTGCCCCAGTTTAGCTAGTATAGTGCCCCATTATAGCTAGTATAGTGCCCCATTATAGCTAGTATAGTGCCCCATTATAGCTAGTATAGTGCCCCATTATAGCTAGTATAGTGCCCCATTATAGCTAGTATAGTGCCCCATTATAGCTAGTATAGTGCCCCATATAGCTAGCATAGTGCCCCATATAGCTAGCATAGTGCCCCAGTATGGGTGGGTAGGTGCTGTCCCTCCCCGCGGCTGCCGCTGCTATTACCTTAAGCGGCGCCGCTTCCTCTATCCCCGTCCTCCTCCGGTAAGTAACTCATTCACAGCAGCGCGCCTCTCGCTGCTGTGATGACGAGGAAACCATAGAGAGCGGCTTCCTGTAGCGGCGATGCCGTTACTATGGGAACCGCTCTCTATGGTTTCCTGCGTCATCACAGCAGCGGGGGGCGCGCTGCTGTGAATGAGTTACTTACCGGAGGAGGACGGGGATAGAGGAAGCGGCGCCGCTTAAGGTAATAGCAGCGGCAGCCGCGGGGGGAGCGGGGAGGGACAGCACCTATCCACCCATGACTCGCAAGCAAGCCGACCCCCCAACTTTTGGCCCACTTTTGGGGGGTCAAAAATTCGGCTTGCTTGCGAGTATATACGGTAGATACAATTGTTTTTCTCATAAGTTTCGTCTTGGATATCCTTTAAAATTCATAGGTACACCTACCATGGTACGGCAACAGGGTCTGGTGCATACTCCTTGCTGGGCTGTAGGCACATCTCTGGGATTCCCGTCTGCCTGCACATGCTTGCCACACTGCGCTCCCGCCATGCACACTGCCTGCGTTGCCCATTGACTTGCATTACTGCATGATCCATGCAGTAAGCATAGTTCATGCGGTAAAGCACTGCAGCTTTTGCTACAGCATTGCAGCGATTTTGTATACTTATGTCAAGCCACGGGACATCGTGTGAGCTGTGCAAGTCTCTATACACTTGCATGTCCCTTGTGGGGGGAAAGACTTCCGCAGTGCGCAAGGGGTCTCAATTTTTTACTTCCCATGTAGCTGTTATGAACAGTATGTCGTTTTGAACTTCTTACCAACAGGTTTTGAACTTGTCCATCACCTCATGGGTGTTAGAATTTAATTGGCATTTTTGTATAGGGTTTTGCAAAGAGTGCTTTCTGAAACCATTAAAAGAAACCATGATAATCCCACATGAGGAGATGGACTAATCCAAAACCTGTCAGAGCTGGCAGATTGTAATATATATTGTAAGTGACAGCTACACAAGAAGTTAAACATTTATGGTGTGAGAAAAAATACCCTTGTTACAATATGTATCGCAACCACCTGCCGCACTTTGAACATCGCTTTAGGTGGTGCATTGCCGTTATGCAGCACCACAATGCACCATTGTAAACGAGGCCTTAGGGTTGGTTCAGATAGGCATCTGAACCAGTAGCCTGGCGTCTTGCTCATGTGCTTTTATGCTAGCGAACAGAAAAGCATTTGTCAACCTTCGGCAGAGTTTCCCATCATTTGGCAAATGCATCACATTTTGCCCCCACAGGTAGACAGGGAATCGCTGCTGTTAGCTGATAAAATGGGAAACTACAGGATTGAGCACAGCATTTGTGCAAACATGGTAAAAGCCCATTCATTGGTTTGCTGGAAGTGTTACTGTGGCCATTTACACACCACAAAAGATTTGCATCCACTGAGTAATATCTCCCCAGCTTAGCTTGTTTCACACCTTCTGTTTGTGCTTTCAGTATCAAGTCTCAGACTTTCTCCAACTTCTGCTGCACTCACAAGGTTTCAGGATGGCTAATCCCTGCTAAGATGGAGCCTGACATGACTGAGCACATGTCGGAAATGAGATGGTTACACACCATCCGCTTCTCTGCAAGTCTGGCTCTGGGACTGCAGTCCTATCGCCAAGCATCATCAGAGGGGCTGGCTGATTGTTTGTTTACTTATTCAGACTTTTGACTTATTCTTTATTTTTTTGGTTTTTATTTTTTTTTACGTTTTGGAGTAACTGGTTTTATGCATTTCCTTTTTCTTATTCATGACTAAGGTGGCCATACACTGATAGATTTGCAGCAGATTCGACCATCAGATAGATTTCTGTCAGATGCCTGTCAAGTCGAATCTGACAGGAATGTATCTGATGTGTACCACACACTAGGAACAGATTTCCAATAGATTTCAGAATGAAATCTATTGAAAATCTGTCTAAATGCATTATTGCACCATTAGATCCAATGCAACTCTATGGGCCATCCATCTGCTGCCAGCAGCAGATCGACCTAGATTTTCCATCCTGTCGGATAGATCGATTGGCTGATTTGAAAGAATCGATTTCCGATCGATTGATTCCATAGAATAGGAATCCAGAGTTGGAGTCGGAGATTTCACAAACTGAGGAGTCGGAGTTGGATGATTTTGTACGAAATCCACAGCCCTGGTAAGTATTAGAATAAGGAGTCGGAGCCATTTTGGGTACCCGGAGTCGGAGTTTGTCGGTGGTTTCATAAACTGAGGAGTTGGAGTCAGAAGATTTTTGTACTTACTCGACAGCCCTGGTATGGGCTCTTTAGAGCTTGTTATACTGTTCTGAAGAGTTGTAGGGATTTCTGATTAGGCAGTTTGTAAATGTAAAGTATAACTCATCTCACAGGATTGGGAAAGTATTCATCTTAATATGGCTTTCTGAAATGCAATGTTTCAAAAGTTTCTCTCCTTTATTTGTTTACTAAACAAAGCAAAATGAACAGCATATTTTTTTTAATTTAAATAAATCACCCCATAAGGGGGGTTTGTAATAGTGTGCGGTTGGGGTGAGAGAAATTATTTCCCTAAGGGGGGCTACTCCTGTGGCTTCTCGTCTGTACAGTGGTCACCATCTCCTCATCTGTACAGCGGTCACCATCTCCTCGTCTATACCAGGGCTGTGGAATCGGAGTAATTTTGGGTGCCTTGAGTCGGAGTCGGGAAAAAATGCTCCGACTCCTAATGAATTTAAGCTGTAATTAAAATAGAAAATATAAAATGTTCTATTTCTCAGAAAATATTCATCATAAATAATATATATAGCTGTGCTTAGTTTACAAAAATAAAATAAACCAATCAAAATGAGTTACTTGTGCTGCTTCAATAAAGCAGTCCCCGTATTTTTCAGATATACAATCTGATTGTGACTGTACAATATATATGATGTGTACACAGGAATCTCTTATATATACTAAATAACATCTATGCTGTAAGAATAAAGCCTGATGTGTAGCCGTGTCACTAATAGAGATGGTCAATGAGATGGAATGAGATGGAAATAATTCTGCGTTGATGCTGATTTATGCAAATATATGCACTCTTTTTGCTCATGAAATCAAATCATTTAATATGTTGTTAAAATTTGGTTTGATGACTACGAATTAAAGGGTAGATGAGAAGGATGAAAAGAAAAGTTTTATACATACCTGGGGCTTCCCCCAGCCCCCTTCAGGCTAATCAGTCCCTCTTTGTCCTCCTCCGCCACTTGGATCTTCTGCTATGAGTCCAGGTAATTCAGCCAGTCAGCGCAGTCCGGCCGCATGCCGCTTCCACAGCCAGGAGCATTCTGCACCTGCGCAATAGTGCTGCGCAGGTGTAGTATGCTCACGGCGGCGGAGTGTGTGCATGCGCACTACGCCCGACTAGCTCAAGTACCTGGACTCATAGCAGATGATTCAGGTGGTGGAGGAGGACAGCGAGGGACTGATTAGCCTGAAGGGGGCTGGAGGAAGCCCCATATACAGTGGTGTGAAAAACTATTTGCCCCCTTCCTGATTTCTTATTCTTTTGCATATTTGTCACACTTAAATGTTTCTGCTCATCATAAACCGTTAACTATTAGTCAAAGATAACAAAATTGAACACAAAATGCAGTTTTAAATGATGGTTTTTATTATTTAGTGAGAAAAAAAACCTCCAAATCTACATGGCCCTGTGTGAAAAAGTGATTGCCCCCGTTGTTAAAAAATAACTTAACTGTGGTTTATCACACCTGAGTTCAATTTCTGTAGTCACCCCCAGGCCTGATTACTGCCACACCTGTTTCAATCAAGAAATCACTTAAATAGGAGCTATCTGACACAGAGAAGTAGACCAAAAGCACATCAAAAGCTTGACATCATGCCAAGATCCAAAGAAATTCAGGAACAAATGAGAACAAAAGTACTGTAATTGATATCTATCAGTCTCGTAAAGGTTATAAAGCCATTTCTAAAGCTTTAGGACTCCAGCGAACCACAGTGAGAGTCATTATCCACAAATGGCAAAAACATGGAACAGTGATGAACCTTCCCTGGAGTGGCCGGGCGACCAAAATTACCCCAAGAGCGCAGAGAAAACTCATCTGAGAGGCCACAAAAGACCCCAGGACAACATCTAAAGAACTGCAGGCCTCACTTGCCTCAATTAAGGTCCGTGTTCACGACTCCACCATAAGAAAGAGACTGGGAAAAATTGGCCTGCATGGCAGATATCCAAGGCACAAACCACTTTTAAGCAAAAAGAAAATTAAGGCTCATCTCAATTTTGCTAAAAAAAACATCTCAATGATTGCCAAGACTTTTGGGAAAATACCTTGTGGACCGACGAGACAAAAGTTGAACTTTTTGGAAGGTGCGTCTCCCGTTACATGTGGCGTAGAAGTAACACAGCATTTCAGCAAAAGAACATCATACCAACAGTAAAATATGGTGGTGGTAGTGTGATGGTCTGGGGTAGTTTTGCTGCTTCAGGACCTGGAAGGCTTGCTGTGATAGATAGAACCATGAATTCTACTGTCTACCAAAAAATCCTGAAGGACAATGTCCGGCCATCTGTTCGTCGACTCAAGCTGAAGCGATCTTGGGTGCTGCAGCAGGACAATGACCCAAAACACACCAGCAAATCCACCTCTGAATGGCTGAAGAAAAACAAAATAAAGACTTTGGAGTGGCCTAGTCAAAGTCCTGACCTGAATTTTATTGAGATGTTGTGGCATGACCTTAAAAAGGCGGTTCATGCTAGAAAACCCTTAAATAAAGCTGAATTACAACAATTCTGCAAAGATGAGTGGGCCAAAATTCCTCCAGAGTGCTGTAAAAGACTTGTTGCAAGTTATTGCAAACGCTTGATTGCAGTTATTGCTGCTAAGGGTGGCCCAACCAGTTATTAGGTTGAGGGGGCAATTTCTTTTTCACACAGGGCCATGTAGGTTTTGAGTTTTTGTTTTTTTCTCACTAAATAATAAAAACCATCATCTAAAACTGCATTTTGTGTTCAATTATGTTATCTTTGACTAATAGTTAACGGCTTTTGATGAGCAGAAACATTTAAGTGTGACAAACATGCAAAAGAATAAGAAATCAAGAAGGGGGCAAATAGTTTTTCGCACCACTGTATGTATAAAACTTTAATTTCACCTGTCTCAGGTTTACTTTGTTACACAGTAGTACTATACTCTACATATGCACTCTCCACAGAGCTGCAGGGAATCCACTGAGAATGTTGTGCACATTGAACACAGAGGTGTTGTCTATCACCCATAAACCTGGTTCAGATTGTGCATGAAGAATGTGTAATAGAGGAAGAATCGCCTAATTCTCCTGCAGAGTACCTGCATCTTACATGTACCCACAGTTACATTGCCTAGGGCCTGATCCTTGTTCAGATTGTGCATAAAGAATGTGTAAGGGCTTGTTTCCACTGTTGCGGTGCGGAATCGCCTGGATTCCACCGTGGACGAAATCGTTTCCGCATGCGGTTTTCCCCGCGATTTCGCATGGCTAAGAAGCAGGCGAATTTAACCATGTCACTGCCTGTGTAAACTTCCATAACATTACATGCGAAATCGCGGGGAAAACCGCATGACAAAGCCGCATGCGATTTCCCTATTAAAAGCATTGCGGGCGATTCGCTAGCATTCCAGCCGCACGCGAAATCTGACGGCTCTGCCGTGCAGATTTCCCCCGCACACCAAAATGCACCGCACGACGCACAAGTGGAAACAATCCCATCCACTTGTATTGCCTATGCGAATCCGCATGTGGTGCCCGCATGCAGATTCGCTATAGTGGAAACGAGCCCTAATAGAGGAAGAATCGCCTCATTCTCCTGCAGAGTACCTGCACATCACACTTACATGTACCCACAGTCACATTGCCTAGGGTTTGATAGATGTTCTTTGTTCCTGTCTGTTCCTTTTTCAAGTACTCTTACCAAGGACTAGTTTTAGTCTATGACTAAAGGGAATAAATATGGCGGTCTACATATCCTTCTCACTTCAGTTGTCTTTTAAAGTTCCTAAGCGTTGGCAGTTAAGAGACAAATTTCATGTTGAATACTTTTAATCAACAAGATTGTAATATGCAAATTAGAGGAGGCTGAGACGGTGGAATCCTAAACTGAGGAGTCGGAGTGGGTGGATTTTTGTACCGACTCCACAGCCCTGGTCTGTACAGTGGTCACCATCTCCTCTGCACATGCTGCAGTTTAATTTTCCCAGCTTTGGCAGGTGTGTGATTCAGACACTACTGCAGCAACATCAGAAGGGCTTCCAGGCAACTATTATTGATTTAAAAGGAAATAAATATGGCAGCCTTCATATACCTTTCGCTTTAGTTTCCAAAGCAGTGATAACAGGAATGATCATCAAAGACCTTTAAAGAAAATCTGTAATAAATAAAAGTTCCCCAGGGGAGAGGGAAGGGGTACTGTACTTACCTCAGGAGGGGGAAGCCTCTGGATCCTAATGAGGCTTCACCTGTTTTCCTGAGTAGCACCGATCCAGCACTGGGACCCCCACACAGCAGCAAACAGCAAGATTTACCTTTGAGTTCCAGCGCAGTACCAGCTTCCACCTGAGGCTCCGGAGGAGATGGCTGAGCCCAATCTGGTCCGCTCTACTGCGCAGGTGTCTATTTCCGCTGTAGCCCATTTTGGAAGCTGGTACTGCGCCTGCGCTGGATCTCAAAGGTAAATATTGCCGTGTGCTGTGGAGGCGCTGTTGTGCTTGCATGCTGGTGCCATTGCTGGATTGGGGCTACACAGGATTACGGGGGAAGCCTCATTAGGCTTCCCTCCTCCCAAGGCAAGTACCCCATAGGGGCATTTTTTTTCCTTACAGTATCTTTTTTTTTTTTTTTTTTTTTTTTTTTTTTTTTATTGAAATAAGAAAAGACAAATACAGTAGCGTATAATATAAAACATAGATACTATTAGAATAGCAAGCAGGATGAATACAATTATCTTCACAATTAACGCGAGTTATACAGGGGACACGTTCTCAAGCCATAGTGGCATAGTTCACCCTGTAGATCCAATAGGCTCGCTAATCCATGTATGATGACGAACATGAAATAAGACATATAATATGACAGGACTTCCATATTAGGAAGAAACAGACAAAAACAAACAACACAAACTTATAACCGACCAAATAGTTAGATTACTAACACAAGCCAACAGATACTAAAATATAGTGAACACATCTCAGACCGTCCAAGCTGATCAAAAGGTATTCCATAAACAGAAAAGTATGGGGGATTACGATTACGTGACTGGAGCCACAATGTCCTATCCCAGTTCTCCCATGGACCCCACAGCTCCCCATGTGCCTCGATATTATCATGGCTTCTGGCCGTTAGATCTTCCAATCGCATAACTACAGTATCTCTTTAAGTGATGCTTTCTTCAATTGATTTGCGTTTGTATAGCCACCTTTAGGGTGGTGATAGGAGTGCAGAGCAGTTCAGCAATTGTTAAAACTTATTGCTGTTTTATAAATACAGAAATGTTTTATCTTTCAAGTGCAGGATGGTAGTAAAGCAGCAAATGTAATACAGTGATAAATCAGAGCAAAGCCATGTTACCACTGCTTTTTAAATATGAAAACACAGCCGTACATGAAAAATAATGCTGTTTAGACAAGAGATGGACACCTCTAGAAGACTCCACTGGCTTCAAACATCTCACTTTGACTTTCTTCAAACACACTTTTTTTTTTTTTTTTTTTTTTTTTTTTTTTTTTTAAAGCATCTGAAACTCACTGGCATACTTTTCCATTGAGAGCTATTCGCCAGTCTCCACCTGCGTGCTTGCGTCATGTTACCTGTAATTGCATCATCTTTACTGGAAGTGAGACGACATAATGCAAAGTAATACAAACATCCCGACAAACCCATACAGAAAGCACCCTGTATATCAGCACACATTGGCAACAGTCGGGCCAACGTTCAGTTCATATTTCACACACCTTTCAAGCTCCTGCCAACCTTTTCAGTTGGGATTTCTCTGCTGTTTGGTTGGTGTGTTTGAAAGACTGATAAGGGCACGTTGAATGTAGAGAAATGCTGGGCACGTTTTGGGAGCTTCCAAAAAATGAGTGGAGATGTCTCCCTTTTAAAGCAATCCATCAGTCCATGAGTAGGGCGAGCATTTATGAATCACTAGACTAGATGAATGGATTTTTATGTACTTTTTTTTTTTTTTTTTTCTTCTTCTGGTAAAATTGTTCTCATAATGAAATGTATTTGTCTGGATATCTGCTCTAAAGCATCCATGTCTTTTATTTCTTTGTTTGTTTGTTTTTTTTGCCTGGATATATACTTGTTTCAGTCCAACTATTCCTGAGATGAACACAACATAGCCAAAGGAATGCATCACTATGCTCAATATTCTTATTATACTAGACCAGGGGTCCCCAAACTTTTTCGGTCAAGGGCCGGGTCAACATACTTCAGACTGCTGGGGGGCCGGAACATACAATGATATTGAAAAACATTACATTGAATCTAGGTATTGATTCCCCCCAATCATGGGCCGGGGAAGAACTCCCAGCAGCAGCCATTCAGTCATGCGGTGCCCGAAGAACATCTTTATGCACCAGACAGTGAAGTATACCAAGGTGACCAAATGTCTGCTGGAAGCCAGCGAATGACTGCTCGCTGACTTCTACAGTATGTGAATGGATGGTGCCAGTACTGCTATTCTATATGCAGGCCATCGATATTTAAAGGTGCAGTGGGCCACATCTAGAAGCTATACATTTTGTGTTTGGGGGCCAATAAAAATGCCTCGGAGGGCCGCATTTGGCCCGCGGGCCATAGTTTGAGGACTACTGTACTCGACCTTAGATTTGATATAGTATAAAACATTGAACTGGCCCTAATCTGCCAGTGTCTGTCCTCGTCATTCGACTCTGGGATTTACCGTGTCCTGCATTAAGATGGAAGCGTTCATCTCCATGCGTTTACTGTCGATTGCGTAAGCACCACGGTCAAAATCCTAAAACATGACAATGCGTGAGTGTGTGGAGGGATTTGATCAGATAGATTCTTCTCTGATCAGATCTGAGAGGGATCCATCATTTGGCCATTTCGACCAGTGTATTCGCCAGCTTGAGGCTACATTAATGTTTTGCCACATAAATCAAATCTTTTTTTCTGTGGCAGGGTTAATAATAATAGATTAGATTTCTGCTGAGATCTGATCCAATATTGATTGGGGCAAGGTGTTAAAAATCTGTATCAGGGAGATATGAATCTTTTGCAACATCTACTAATGCTGGGCTGACCATCTTCAGTCCTCGAGGGCCGTATCCATGCCAGTGTTTAAGATGGACAGAGGAATGGAGAAATGTGTTCTACTTGATGAACACCACCTTTCCTGATACAGTCCCATCAATTAATCTGAGCTGTGCCAAGTACAGCATTGCACTAGTGTAAACTCAAAGTGTAACTGTCGGGCATAAAATAAAAATAATCAATTCTTGTTTTTATCTGGTAAACAAGTAATAGGGATGCTAACCAGGCAATCCAAACGTTAATCATCACTATTACTTTTCTTGTTGATAAATGATCATCCCCCAGTTTACCTGCCTCTTATTTGGCACACACAAAATTTGGTACACAAAAAGGAAGTTGAAGGGCATGCTGGGTTGTCCTTTTTTGCTTCTCGACTTCCCCTCAAACTTAACTAATGCCTGATTGGCTGAAGCATCTTTCCCTCCTGTTATCCCCTCCCACACCTCTGCTCCTCTCTGATTGGCCAATATTTCTCATGTTGAGGTAATGCACTTTCTATAGTGAAGGGCGGGCAATGCATACACAATCAGGCAGCGGAGAGTAAGGCAGGAAATGACATCAGGATTGGCTTCAAAATAGCCACAGTTAATATGGGAAATGCTAAGAAGGATTTTCTCTTTTTTTTTTTTTTTTTTACTGTAGAAAAATCACTAAAGTAAAAATGTGGACAGTGCAATACATATGTTATATAAGTAAAGCAAGTATTTATTTACTTATATATGTTTTTTTTTTTCTGAGATAGTATGGCTGACAGCTTCTCTTTAAAGAGATGCGAACACACCCCATATTGTCATCAACTGTCAGGATAAAGTTGAATCCTCCAGGCAGCACAAGAGGAAAGAGCACTGTACAGATGCATGCCTCCAGTATACCAGAGTGAAGCATACTGTGGGTCTGGGGGGTTGGGAGAAGAGCCTGGTGCATGATGGAGCGGTTTGTGACAGAGGCGGGGTAAAAAGGGGAACAATGCATGCAGGAGTCTCTGTCATTTAAAAATCTGCCATGCCAGATCTTAGAGAGTGCTCTAGTAAACACAGTGGATTGTTGGTTGCTTTGTTATAGCTTATACAAATCCTGCAATAAATCTGTAGTGTCTTCTTCCTGCTTTCATGGAAGCAGACATAGGGTTATCACCCGGGCCTGTATGCAATATACTTTTTCACCTAAGTTTTTTTTTTTCTTCTTGGTGATAATTTTTCATCTTCTCTTTAAAATAACTTCAGCATTTAATAATTGAAAAATTACCAAAAGTATTTGTAAACGTGCTATAAAAATGATTTTTGTGTATTTTCTTGCTTGATGAGGGTTTCAAATGCATTTTATTGACAAGGTGTGAAAATCCCAATTTGGAGTAAACGAAGGAGAAAAAGTGAATTTCATATGGCCCCCCTGTGTTTACAAATTAGCGGTTCTGCAGTGGCAGTCAGCTGAGAGATCAAATTACAGTTGTGATTAGACACAGATGTGGGAGAATTAGACAGGCTAAACTCTAAATACATACAGGGTGCATTTCTCTGTTTTCCATCTGTCCTGTGCTGGAGTTCAGGTACACTTTAAAATTGATGCAGTCCTGAAGAACCTCTCAGTGGCGACACTCCATCTTCTAGACCGAGGGTTGCTGCGCTAGAGATTGTGGTAATAATCAAAGAGATACCTCAGCAAGGTACAGTATATGTAAAGCAACTGTCCAGAGATTTTCCGGGAATACTGCTTATGGCCCTAATACTGTTTTCCATTTCTATAGCACAATTGTGTAACTTGCAGTTCAATACTTTCTTGACTTTACTACTACCAAAATGTCCCTGCCCCTCCCATTACCTTTTGGGCTGCCAAAGAGATGGGGGTCAATGGATGAAAATAAAGGCATTTACTCACTGCTGGTCAAAACTTCCTTTTATGCTTTGTGAGTGGCTAGGGGAGCAGCCAGCCACCCTCAGGTGTAAATGTACCCATGCATAGACTGAGGCACCTGCAGCTAGAAATCCTGTGATTGAATGCTACTGACGGGAGCTCTGAAACTCTGCACTGCAGACAGTGACTGATGCCGGCGCTTCTGACCAACTGCTTTGAAAGTGATTTATTTGACATCTGATAATCAAGATATTTACACATACATAAAACAATCTCTGCCGCAAGATGCCACACAAGATTAGGAACATATTGATGCCTGGAGCTTACATTTAAAATACGGTTAGCAGTTTAAACACACATGTACATACGTCGGGTAAGTGGTGGTTTTAGGTATGTCTGGAGTGGCGAAATAGATTCATTTTATTTTTGGCTTTCTTTTTAATGATGAAACGGTGACGATTTCTTAGCCCTGAGCCTTGTAGGTGCCTTGCAGCCCATCTTATGGCCGAAGGCTACTGGCATGTCGCCTTGCACTTAGCTGTGCGTTTGGAACATAACGCTAAATGTTTTATGATGGCAGACGGCAAACCATCACTGTAAAAAAGGAAAAAATTACATAGCAGATTTTGCTCTTTCCTTAATATTTTCTTTTTCTAATTATCTAATAATGTGTGAGACTCTCTCAGCGGTCAGTACAAAGCCTAGAAACCAGGCCACTCTCTGGCCAGATCTTCAGCTAATTGCTTCTTTATTATAAGCCGTGCTAATGCGCAGTTTGGTCCCTTCAGTAAGCTGGAGAAGCTGCTCCCGTAGCCCCCAGCATATTGTCAAAGTCTTTATTCCGTCTCTGTTCAGATTGCTCCACTGTGGTCTGTGACAGTGTCTCCTGCAATTATCGCTCGGCAGTGTGATGCCTGTGACTGAAGACGTCTTTCCTGGGACCGCCATGAGAGAGACGCGCTTTCTACTGTCAATAATAAAGCAGATCATTATTAGCTCAACGTTAAGCAGCCGCGGCTTGGGTAATAAAAACTGCGTTTCAATCATTGTTTCTTGTGTTTAACAGCCTGTCGTACGCGCTTGCTGAATAAACTGTGCAAGGAGCAAAGAGCTGTCCAGAATTGCACATCGGCCAATCAGAATTCATTTAAATGTACACAAGTATAATGGATTCTGATTGGTTGCTGTGAACAGTTCAATCTTCACTACATTTTACTATAAGACAAAAGCTTCTCAGAACTAAAATCAAACAAAAATAGCAGCCTCGCTTATAGCAGTCACTGTGGCGACCTTGGTTAAAGCCTCACCTTTAAAAGGACACCGTTTTTAACATGAAAGCATTTTAAATAAAGCCTGTTGCAGCAATAACATAGCATGACCTTTTATTAAAGGGCAACTGAAGCGAGAGGGATATGGAGGCTGCCATATTTATTTCCTTTTAAACTATGCCAGCTACCTGGCTATCCTGTTGATCCTCTGCCTTTAATACTTTTAGCCGGAGACCCTGGACAAGCATGCAGTAGATCAGGTGTTTCTGATTATCTGCATGCTTGTTTATGGTGTGATTCAGACACTACTGCAGCCAAATAGATCAGAAGGGCTGCCAGGCAACCGGTACTGTTTCACAGGAAATAAATATGGCAGCCTCCATATTCTTCTCACTACAGTTGTCCTTTAAAGCCCAGAGTTGTTGTGGTCATCAGTCTGGCCTGTTGCTTCTCTGTGTACCCGTTTTTCCATATTGTACTTCCCTCCATGGATGGATGTTCAGAATAGGTTAGCTGAACATTTTGAATGTGTTCTGTTGAAAGAATTAAGAAAATGGCAATATTACGGCCTGTGAGGTGTATCTTCTGGTTGCGCTCTGGTCTCTTTCTATGGCCAGTGAGTAACACTACGCTAGCAGTACAGTGCAATATAAAAATAGTTGATTTACAGAAGTGGTCCAGAAGCTCTGCTGCTACATCTAATGGCTCATACACACGGGGCACGCGCGTGTTGTGGCGACAGGTCGCCCGTGTGTATGACGCACGCGCCCCGAACCGTCGCTACTCATAGTTGTCGCCAGGCGATTGACTTGTTCAATCACCGGCTACAGCTGTCGCCGCAACTTCGCCGCAACTGTCGCTAGTCTGCGTCTGTATGCGGACTAGCGACAGGAGATGCAATGCAAGTGAATGGAGCATCTGGCCAGGGTATGCTCCATTCACAGACAGCTTCTGCCTTTCTGGCGAGACGTGTAGATAGCTGTCGCCACAAGGGAGCTGTCGCTCCCTGGTCTCTTGTAGCCATGCAACGGGGGACAATTGTCCTCCGTGTGTATGTAGCTTAAGACTACCAGAATACTGGATTTAGGCTGCTGTGTTGCTCAGGAAGACTAGAAGTAGCATGAGCACTTGTGAACTAACATTGGGATATGAACATGGAGCTCTGCTGTGGTCTTCTGACTGTCACTAAACATCCATCATAGTTTTTGTGTAATGACTGTTAGCAGTGAGCTACTGGGACATGGAGCTGTAATAAATGCAATATCTCTCTAAAGGAATATAACCTCCTCCAGTCTAGCTCTAAACTCAAGCTTTAAATGATGAGCTATCCATTGCTACCAAAGGCAATTCAGTGTAAAATCTGGAGGTGACAGCACATGAAGACCCAAAGGACCTCATTGACTCATTGAGTGTCATTTTCAAATGACCTACTTACCCGCCGCTCAACCACATGTTGGTCAGTATCCGCTCTAAGGGTCTGCAGAGCTGTGTTTGGGGAATTTCTAAACCTCATGCAATTTAACAGTTTCTTAGTAAAGTGCACTGTGATCAGTGTCAGTATATTCTATACAGTATCAATTTAAAGCAAATGTATAAGCAACTTACAGACCATTCTAGTAACAGGAAAATTGCAGTTAGCATTTCGGTTTATTATATTACATTATGGTCATGTGAGTATGCCTCAAAAGTGCATACTGAGAGTCTGTGCCTCATGGATGCTTATTGGGAGATTTCATTAGAAAATGCAAGGCTATTCTTTTTGCTCCACAACTATGGAAGTAGGAACACAAAACTTCATTGGGCAAAAGTGAACAGGTTCTTTTGTCTATTTTTTTTTTTTTTGTAGTTATACTGCATAGTGTAGTGTTTAAGGGCACCACCTCTGACACACAACACCAGGGTTCGAATCCTGTCTGAAACTAGTATCTATTCAGTAAGGAGTCCTTGGACAAGGCACTGCAGGGTGCAGCTCTCAAGCACTTTGAGTCGGCAGGAGAAAAGTACTATACAAATGTTAGCATTATTATTCTCTTCATTGAAGTATCTAGACACACAGAAAGACTCAGAACTACAGTAGAATGCTTAACATGGGAGAGAGTGGCAGAGATTAGGTTGAAGCATCATTAGCCAAATTGGGCTTTTAAAGGGGGGGGGGGGAAGCAAACAAAGAGGCTGGGTCTGTCTTAATGATACTGGAATGAAAGAAATATGGATGGTGACAATGTTCTTTCTTTTTAAAAATGCCAGTTGTCTGCTTGCTATGTTGATCTTCTGCCTGTTTGATCTTCTATTGTTTGTCAACCTGGCAAAAATCCTACAGCCAGGGAACTTGCAGTGAGACAAGAACATCTGATCCACGTTTTTAGTTTGTATTTTTATGCACAGGTCTTTCCCACATTCCAAAAAGTACCAGTATGTTAACTGGCTTCACCCCCTCATAAATTGGCACTAGACAATGTTAGGAGCATTCGATTGGGAATCTCTCTGATGAGCAGTTAGACATTATTTGTTCAGTGTACACTGTAAAGCATTGAAGGATGTCAGTGCTATATACTGTACTACAGTGGTTCTCAACCTTTTCAGCACATGTACCCCTTTGCGGGTCATCCCTACACAGATGTACCCCCTACCGAATGGTGGGGGGAAAGTGGGTGTGGCCATGACATGGTGTGGGTGGAGC
This sequence comes from Hyperolius riggenbachi, assembly GCF_040937935.1. NCBI lineage: Eukaryota > Metazoa > Chordata > Amphibia > Anura > Hyperoliidae > Hyperolius > Hyperolius riggenbachi. The sequence continues at coordinate 186,703,739 of NC_090654.1, forward strand.
CAAATACTAGCGAAATACAGGTGGTCCATGGTTAACAAATGAGATAGGCAGGGACTGTGGCCATACTTAATTTTAAAAAAGTTAATGCGAAATCTTTTGTTGCATATTTGTAGCAATTTTGGTAAAATCTAGTATCCGAGGTGACAGCTGACAGCGTATATCTGCAGGGGCATCAAGTCGGTTCCTCTTTTTAACTTTTGTGTCACAGTATTTTGCAAACCCACATTCACACGTATATGTCTTCACAAAAGGTAGAAGTTTCAGAATAGCTGCATCAAACTTTCTGGTAAACTAGCCCAGAATGCTAACGGGGACAGTGTGAAATTTATCCTGGAGTGCAGTGCTACAAGAGATGTCAATAACTTCCTCTTCTGCTTTGCTGAGAGATTAGATGTATTTTGACCTTTTGAAAAAGGGTTCGCTATCCATCTGTAGTTTTCAATGTCCATCATTGGAGGAAGATATTTCTGGAAAGAAACAGCAGTGTAATATGATCAATAATTGCTTCCTGTATGTCCGAGTTGATGGGTATGTCCTTTTCTATTAAGAATGAAAATCTATGGGCCTCAGCAAGGAAAAAGATTGAAAAAAAAATAAGTTTTTTTCCACCACCAGCCTACCTATCCACTTAATAATAACACCCCTCCTTCTCCTAATAATAGCTTTTATAAAAGCTTTTGGGATCAGTATTTATGATACAGTGCTACACAATGTGAGAGCTCCCTCTCACACGTCCAGCCACATGCAGCAACAGTCTGCAAATGGCGCTGGACGGAAGATCCTCTGCCACCTCCTATGCCTTCCCTTCCCATGGCCTGCTCCTCTATTCCTGGCTACAGGAGAATGGTGGCCGGAGCAGATATATCTATCTAATCATCCCCACCTCCCCCCCAGAAAAACTTAATCACACTTGCTGTAGTTAAATGCAGCCAATTCCCTGTTAAATCTCCCCCGTAGCGCCGCTATGCCCCATTCACAGGCGCTCATGCGGGAGATGTGTAGTAGACTAGCTCTCTGATTGGCCCAAATGCTGTCTGTCACAGCAGCTGCTCCGATTGGCCGCGATGGTGGTGCGGGCGGGTGCACGTGCTGCTGTGACAGACAGCATTTGGGCCAATCGGAGAGCGAGGCTACTACACATCTCCCGCACGAGCGCCCGTGAATGGGGCATAGCGCGGTGCTACGGGGGAGATTTAACAGCCGATGCAGCAGTTCTCCGCCATTTTGTCCGCGGCCCCTGGGGGACCCCCTGACAGGTACTAATGTACCCCCAGGAGTACGCGGACCCCAGGTTGAGAACCACTGCTGTAATAAAATCTGCATACTTGTCCTAGGTCATTATTAGAGGCTGAGGATCATCACAACAGTCAAGCAAATAGGATTTCCTGAAGCTAAACTAAACCCAAATTGAACTAGGCAAATTATCAAAGCAATCCTAACAAGTGTATTGTAAAATACAAGTATTTTGTTTGAAACTGAACTTTGCTCTCCTGCAGCTGTGCACTTACAGACTTGAGACATCTCCTGACTGGAGCTTCCTATTACTAAACTTAGGCCTTACAGTAGTGTTCCACCAATTTCCTGTGACTACTAGTTCCACCTACTCATGCAGACACAGTTACTACTGTTTAAATGTGGAACAGAGGCGCCAGCAGGATAAAAGTTGATTAAAACTTTAAAAATGCTTGGAGGAAGTGGTGGGCTTGCCTCCCGAAAGCAGACAAGTCTTCCACTTCCTCCAAGCATTTTTAAAGTTTTAATCAACTTTTATCCTGCTGGCGCCTCTGTTCCACATTTAAACATACGGAGTCCACTCCTGGTGGAGGGGAGTGCTACCCTCTTTCTAGTTTCATTACTACAGAAAGCGACTTCTTAATCCTGAGTGAGGACAGGCTTATTCTCCTCACCTGCCTTTATAGTGGTTGCCTGTATGGTAACCCATGTTTGTGAGTATAATTTCTCTCACTAAAACAACTTACCATTTACCTGTAACATACTACACCATATTGGGCTCTCGGTTTTCCTTTTTACATAGTTACTACTGGAGGGGTTATGTGAAATGTAGTCCAGCATCTCCTCCTACTTTGGGTTCTATGTGGTGACCCACTCACCAGCTGAATCCAGAGATCAGTGGAAGCAAGCTGTACTTCAATGGCAAGTGCATTTGGTCCATGAAAAAAAAAATATCCCTTTAACTCCTTTGTCTGTATACAATCCTTTTATATTTACTTACATCATAATTACTAATACTATGTTCCAGCAGTGGGACCCCTGAAAGTCCGCTGACAAGGGCTTGTGGGCACTGCGGGCAGGCCACTGTTATTGATTGATCGGAGGTGGCAGTGCTGGATCATACTGGCTGAGGAGGATGTGGGAAGCCTCAGTAAGATCCAAAAATCCCCCCCCCCCTCCCAAGGTAAGTATAATTTTTTTAATTTCTTAAAGTCACAGATTCTCTTTAAATGACAGTTTGGGGGCTGAGTGCTGCACAGACAACTTGTTTTGCTGTAGCAGGCCTTCCAGATCTTTAAACAAGCTCAGGGGATACCTGCACACACGCTCGACTCTCACCTGAGGCAGTCACAACTGGCCACCTCAGCCATCTTTTGTAGTGTGTGTATACGCAATTACAGAGCAGTTTCGTCACTTCTAATGTATGGCGATACCTAGGCATTTAATGTCCGTACACACGCCGGACTGGAGGCAACGACGGGTCCGTCGTCACCTCCCGCTGGGTGGGCGTTCCAGCGACAGTCCGGCGTGTGTACAGTCTGTCTGCAGACTGATACGGCTGTTTCTGAGCGATCAGCCGTATCAGTCTGCCGACAGACTGTACACACGCTGGACTGTCGCTGGAACGCCCAGCCGGCGGGAGGTGACGACGGACCCGTCGTTGCCTCCAGTCCGGCGTGTGTACGGACCTTTAAATGTACTAGTAATCTGCTACCTTCAGTCAACAATCTAGCTAATTGACATTACGCATATATAAATTGCTTAAAGGAAACCAGAGATGGAACACAAATAACGTTTTATACATACCTGGGGCTTCCTCCAGCCCCATGCCCCTGGATTGCTCCCACGTCACTGTCCTCCCTCTTCTTCAGCTCCGGTACCAGGTCCCGTAAGTTCTGTCAGCCGCGGCCAGTCTGTTCAAGAACAGTGCGCCCGCTACATATCTCTGGAACAAAGGGAGAAAGAAAAGACTGGGAAAGCTCTGTAGGATCCAGAGTCTTTCCTGTTTATAAGCCAGTATCTGATAATTTTTTTTTTTTAATATACTTTACATTCACTTTAAAGCAACAGTGTCCAAAGTCCAGCCCATGCTCCAAACGCGAACCACCAAGCTTTCTTCAGTGGCCCCAAAACTAACCCTACTGTTTAAATACTTTTAGCCCACTGGCCGTTGCAACTCTGCCTCCCCGTTGCCGTCCTGTACGTAATTACTATAGGACTAGAAATATGGCAGCTGAACTCCACAGTTTTTTTTTGTAGTCCTGTAATAACTGCTGTAGGACTACGAATGTAGGAGTCCCAATTGAGTTGCACAAGTAGTGAGTGAACCAAATAGGGACACAGAGGGGGATTGGATGAGGCAATAGTTTGCACATATTTAAAGCTATAGTCTTGCTATACACCAGCGGTTCTGAATGTTTGCCTGGCTTATAGGGGTGAAAAGAGAGAATTTGCATATTCAGCAGTGGTGCATTGTGGGTAACCACAAATGTTCACTTATAGCTGAATTATTGCAAGTTTCCTTCTGTTTTAAGAAGGCAAATTTTACCAAGCATTGCTTATTAGTAGGAGGGCTTTTCGGTCTCTTTTATCCCCCTATACATTCCTAGTGGTTTGGGTCACCCTGAGCTGCTTACTTACTCTATCACAGCCCAGTAGAAGTCTTTTGTTTTTATTGACTTCAGGAGTGCTGCTGCTGCATCTGACAGCAGTTTTTTAACACTTGCAGTAGAAAGAAATACAAGTTCTAACTGGGCTTGGTTGTATATGTGCCCATGTTTTTCATGTTAAATGTCAGTTCAGGCACGCATTAAAGGAAGGAGCCTAGAGTTGGACTTTAGGAAAGAGAAGGAAATTCTAGAGGAAACTAGAGAAAGTCAGTCCTTTGACGTGGAGGAGCTTTGAAACTTCGACTAACTGTCACAAAGCCAATAGTACAATATCTGTGATCACAGCAATTTTAAGTCCGCCTCAGAGATAGCCCAAATTAAAGGGGTTACTGAAGCAAACATACAGTGGTGTGAAAAACTATTTGCCCCCTTCCTGATTTCTTATTCTTTTGCATGTTTGTCACACTTAAATGTTTCTGCTCATCAAAAACCATTAACTATTAGTCAAAGATAACCTAATTGAACACAAAATGCAGTTTTAAATGATGGTTTTTATTATTTAGTGAGAAAAAAAAACTCCAAATCTACATGGCCCTGTGTGAAAAAGTGATTGCCCCCCCTTGTTAAAAAATAACTTAAAGGTGGTTTATTACACCTGAGTTCAATTTCTGTAGCCACCCCCAGGCCTGATTACTGCCACACCTGTTTCAATCAAGAAATCACTTAAGGGCTGGTTCACACGGGCGTCTGCTGAGCTTTTGCTTGGCATTGCGTTCAAACGCCAGCGTTTAAAAGCTAGCTTTTGAAAGCTTTTGAAAAGCGTTCAAGGCTAGCAGTTCTGGTCTCTGCTATTGTTTCCTCGCGTTTACTGCCTCTGAAAGCAGCATGTTGCTTTTAAGACTAGACGCAACGCTGGGATCTACTGCCAGGCTTTCATGAAAGCCTGCAAAAGCCAGCTCTAAACGCTCCCATTCACTTGCATGGGATGGCAGTAGATCCCAAAAAACACTGCGTCTAAAACGCTGCGTTAAACGCCACAAAAACGCCCATCTGAGCCAGCCCTAAATAGGAGCTGTCTGACACAGAGAAGTAGACCAAAAGCACCTCAAAAGCTAGACTTAATGCCAAGATCCAAAGAAATTCAGGAACAAATGAGAACAAAAGTACTGTAATTGAAATCTATCAGTCTGGTAAAGCTTATAAAGCCATTTCTAAAGCTTTGGGACTCCAGCAAACCACAGTGAGAGCCATTATCCACAAATGGCAAACACATGGAACAGTGATGAACTTTCCCAGGAGTGGCCGGCCGACCAAAATTACCCCAAGAGCGCAGAGAAAACTCATCCGAGAGGCCACAAAAGACCCCAGGACAACATCTAAAGAACTGAAGGCCTCACTTGCCTCAATTAAGGTCAGTGTTCACGACTCCACCATAAGAAAGAGACTGGGCAAAAACGGCCTGCATGGAAGATATCCAAGGCACAAACCACTTTTAAGCAAAAAGAACATTAAGGCTCGTCTCAATTTTGCTAAAAAAACATCTCAGTGATTGCCAAGACTTTTGGGAAAATACCTTGTGGACCGACGAGACAAAAGTTGAACTTTTTGGAAGGTGCGTGTCCCGTTACATCTGGCATAGAAGTAACACAGCATTTCAGCAGAAGAACATCATACCAACAGTAAAATATGGTGGTGGTAGTGTGATGGTCTGGGGTTGTTTTGTTGCTTCAGGACCTGGAAGGCATGTTGTGATAGATGGAACCATGAATTCTCAGTGTTCTCCCCAGAATTTTTTTCCAGCCGGGTGGCATGAAATAGTAGCCGGGTGGCATGAAAAAGTAGCCGGGTGGGACGAGTTGAAAATGCGGGGCAACTCTACTTACAGCATAGGAGGAGGTGAGCCGGGTGGTCACCAAATCTAGCCGGGTGGAGCACCCGGCTAAAAGAGCCTGGGGAGAACACTGAATTCTACTGTCTGCCAAAAAATCCTGAAGGAGAATGTCCGGCCATCTGTTTGTCAAGTCAAGCTGAAGCGATCTTGGATGCTGCAGCAGGACAATGACCCAAAACACACCAGCAAATTCACCTCTGAATGGCTGAAGAAAAACAAAATGAAGACTTTGGAGAGGCCTAGTCAAAGTTCTGACCTGAATCCTATTGAGATGTTGTGGCATGACCTTAAAAAGGCGGTTCATGCTAGAAAACCCTCAAATACAGCTGAATTACAACAATTCTGCAAAGATGAGTGGGCCAAAATTCCTCCAGAGCGCTGTAAAAGACTTGTTGCAAGTTATCGCAAATGCTTGATTGCAGTTATTGCTGCTAAGGGTGGCCCAACCAGTTATTAGGTTCAGGGGGCAATTTCTTTTTCACACAGGGCCATGTAGGTTTTGAGGTTTTTTTCTCATTAAATAATAAAAAACATCATTTAAAACGGCATTTTGTGTTCAATTATGTTATCTTTGACTAATAGTTAACAGTTTTTGATGAGCAGAAACATTTAAGTGTGACAAACATGCAAAAGAATAAGAAATCAGGAAGGGGGCAAATAGTTTTTCACACCACTGTACCTGAAATTCCACCTTTCCTGCTGCTGTAGTAATAGGCATCCCATTGGGAGATTTTCCTTAACTCCTGACATGGTAGCAACCATAACCTTATGCCAATCAGCTCACTTTCTATCCTCCTGCCAGCACTCCCAGGGGAAGGAAGTGATTGGAAACCTCCCAGCCAACGAAGCAGACAAGTAAAAAAAACCTAGCAGATATTCTACATCTTTCCCCACACTATCCAAAACTGAGGAAAAAGCCCAATGCGTTACGCTTTAAATTAGCCTGTACAAGTTGTCTTCCAGCTGGGAATATTGCAGAATGGTTTTACGAGCTGTCATATCGAGAATGTAAGGCATTTTTTGGTACTTCAGTTCCCGGGAAGGCAGCCATCCCTGTGACTGTGAAGCAGCCGTAGGAATTTGCGACGTATGTAAAATTTTAATGTCTGTCATTTATGTTTTCCTTTTATCACACTCCACTTTATTGTGGCTCTTGCACTTTGTGGTAAAATAATCCTGCAGTTTGCTGCATACATTAGCTTCTGCTCTTGTTCAGCATCCCAGAGGGACAGCAGAGTCTTCGGCAAAATGTTTTACTAGTACCCCTGGCAAATTACAGTGATTGCCAGCTGGAAGTCGAAGGGCCTGATTTACTAAGCTCCTTGGGGGGGGGGGGGGTGTTATCGGAGAATGGCAGTGACCTCACACACCCGGACTACATTTCCATCTGGGTCATGTCAGACCACAGACCATAGTGAAGTTTTTTGAATTAGCGCTTGAGCAATTTTAATCATGTAATGGTTTAATTAGCTGTAAGGTGTTGGCATACCTCTAAAATGCCAGTAACCTATAAAGTATCAAATCAATTTATTGAGCACAAAAATGGACGTTTCTCGAGGCACAGCTCAGTTCATTGGGTGCCGAATGGTTGAGCCGATGAGAAATAAGCACCTTAGTTGACATTTTAGCAACCTAATGCCAGACTTTTGTAATGAGTCCATGTTTACAAGACCACGTATGGTCTGTGATGATCTGCAACAAGGAGATGTCTAAGTAAATCTGGATCATAGAATACCTGGAAAAAGTAACATATTGTAAAAAAAATGGCCCTCCCATAATTTTGTTCTACTTAGAAGGGACATCACTGCCTTTCTGTCCCCCAGAGGATTCTGGGCCACATTCTCTTGGGTATTTTCACCAAACTGCGGTAAGCAGAATAACCTGCTTAAAGTCTTACCGCACAATGCATACAGCGTAATGTAATACATTACATGCAATTCATTATGCTCTACTCATTGGGCTTGATTCACAAAAGAGTGCTAACTGTTAGCACGGCCGTTTTTGCGCGAATATTCATGCGAAACGATAACGTTTTCGCACGCAAATGCGAATTTTAGTGCGAAATCGATATCGTTTTGCACGCAAAAATTTGCGTTTTCGCACGAAAACGTTATTGCGATCGCGCGCAATGCGAAAATTCACGCGAAAACGGCCGTGCTAACAGTTAGCACTCTTTTGTGAATCAAGCCCATTGTGTGGTAAGGCTCCTCTCATACTATGAAGATTACATTGCAATGCCATTATTCTTCAACCGGATAGCAGCGTATCCGAATAGTCTCATTTATCGTTAACGGTGCAGTTAGACCATACAGTGAGTCGTACAGTACAATGAAAGTATGCCTCTCTGCCACTGTAAACGCGTTGCGGGCAGTGCTTTATCCCAACAGGACCCACAGCATCGCATTGCACCACAATCAATCAAAGGGCTTGATTCACAAAGCCGTGATAACTCTTATCACGGTCACGCTAGCATTTTGAGTGCGCTACAACGCACGTAACGGTTTTCGTGCGCAAATGCAAATTTACGTGCTAAAATTTGCGATTGCGCGCGGAAACTGTTACGCTCGTTATAGTGCGTGAAGAACGCTAGTGCGACCGTGATAACCGTTATCACGGCTCTGTGAATCAAGCCCAATGTGTGCCCCATAGGAGTATCACTGCATAGGGCCATTTGCAATTCACTTTTTTCCTAAGTTTTCTCCTAGGTGTTATTTTCACAACTTATCAATAAAATGCCTTTTGAACCACCAGCAAACAAGGACGTACGCAATAATTTTGACAGTACTTTTTATACATACTTTGAAAAGTAATTCTAAACCTTAGATGAAAAATGTTCTCCAAGTAGAAAACTTAGGGGGAAAAAAAGGGAATTGAATAAGGGCCATAACGTGAAAGGCCCCTCAGACTTTATGCACGTTATTCTGCTTACGGCAGTTAAGTGAATATACCCCTATATTTATACAAGACATTGTGAAGATTGTGTGCATTCAGTAGTTGTTGAGTTGCCGATCACTACCATTGAGACGCTGCATACAATGCCTTTTAGCCACTCAGAAAAAAACAAAGCAGAAAAAATGCTGTTTATGTACATCTGAAATCAATGTACCTGAGGTTTCCATTGATTTTTATGGTGCCTGTTTTCCTGGTGCCAAAGCAATGCTTTCTGGACAGCAGAAGACAAGCATTTAGAAATGAGGCAGAATTATGGGGGAAGGGTAGTGTTCAGCTGTGCTACTTGGCAGTGGTTGTGGTTTTATTTACATGTCTTATTAGGAAGATGTTTTCTTACCATTGCTGTGATGGTTTTCATTTGTGAATTCACTACAGTATATCTTTGTCCTCGGTGACTTCATCTAAGCCATGAGGACGCAGCTGTACGTCTTGTAGCTGAAACACAGCTGTGCATGGTTGGGCATTGCTCCTGTGCACACCTCCGGCACTATCTGCTGCAGCACGAATTGGTGAAAGGGAACATATGTTCCCTGAGCCAATAAGATTGCTTTTTACCATTAAAAATGCTTTTATTTTCCCAGTTCATAGTGAAAAATACACACTGTAGCTTTATTTCAGAATCCCATATCCTAACCATAAATTGTGACAGGAACAAGTTTTGTGGTAGAAATAGTAGTAAAAATATGTAGGTAGAAAAAAAACAAAGTCTTGTAAAAGTAATACCTTTTTAATGGTAGAAATAGAAAATGTTGTGTTTTTATCTACAGTAGCACTTTTTATTTTAAAACCGGAATTGGTAAAACTGAGAAATGTGTTTTCTTTTTTTTTTCCCATTAAAATACATAGAAAAAATTGTTCGAGGGGAAAAAATACAATACTATGAAAGCCTAGTTTGTCTTGAAAAACAATATATATATTTCATTTAGGTGTCGCACGTATAGATAAAGTTATTGCTGATTAAATAGGGACATGGCTAAAATGCCAAAACTGTTCTGGTCTGTAAACGAAAACAAGGTCTGTATTGGAAGTGGTTAATTTTTATTTACTACACAGTGGGGCCTTGGTTTGCGAGCTTAACCTGCTGGGCGGTCTGGACGAGCACAGCTCGTCCAGTACCGCCGGAGGCTGCCGCTCAGGCCCTGCTGGGCCGATTTGGCTGAAATAAAAAGCAGCACACGCAGCCGGCACTTTGCCAGCCGCGTGTGCTGCCTGATCGCCGCCGCTCTGCGGCGATTCGCCGCGAGCAGCGGCGAAAGAGGGCCCCCCTAGCCGCCTGAGCCCTGCGCAGCCGGAACAAAAAGTTCCGGCCAGCGCTAAGGGCTGGATCGGAGGCGGCTGACGTCACGACGTCGGCTGACGTCGATGACGTCACTCCGCTCGTCGCTATGGCGACGATATAAGCAAAACAAGGAAGGCCGCTCATTGCGGCCTTCCTTGTTTATTCTGGGCGCCGGAGGCGATCGGAAGATCGCCTCCAGAGCGCCCTCTAGTGGGCTTTCATGCAGCCAACTTTCAGTTGGCTGCATGAAATAGTTTTTTTTTTATAAAAAAAAAACCCTCCCGCAGCCTGCCTGGCGATCTTAATAGAACGCCAGGCAGGTTAAAGGACTCATGAGGCGAATTAAGGGAAAAAAAGTTAACTACCTGCATGACATTTGAGTGCACGGAGGACGCCATCCGCGCCCTACGTGCCGTTCCGCTGGGTCCCTGCTGCTCAATGTCCCCCCGAGCCGGCTTCCGACCCCACTGCCTCCACTAAAATGGCTGCTGGAGCTGGCCGCGGCTGCGCAGTCCGCATATGCGCGAGTGCGGCTGTGCAGCTCTAGGGCCTCCCTGGACACCCCCGGCCCGCAGGTATTTAACTTTTTTTTTTTCCCCTATTTCGCCTCGTGAGTCCTTTTAAAGAGAATCTGTAGGCTTGCAGAAAAGCAGTTGAGTGAGACGCTGTGTGACGCCTGTGTGAACTGGGCATAAGGCCGGGTCCACACTATAAGCGCTTTTGTGAGTGCTGGCGTTTGATTAGTACTTGCTGAGCACTTGTTAAAAAAAGCTCCCATTCACTTTCATGAAAATAGCGGTAAAAATCGATGCGATTGCGGTGATTTTTACACAATTTTTACTGCGATTTTCATGAAAGTGAATTGGAGCGAATTTTTTTTAAGCAAGCGCTAATTAAACACAAGCACTCACAAAAGCGCTTATAGTGTGGACCCGGTGTATGTGTGTTTTGACATTGGCCTTGTCCTTCCCTGGTCATGATCCTCGACACCCAGTAGCTAAGCTTCTACTGTTGCACTGAAGGCATTTTGTAGTGCATTAGGCACACAGTACCATGTTCTTCTGGTTTAGCGGAATGCATTCATGGCTTGTGTTTTGGACAAATGTTGAAAGGGATGATTAGCAAATCTTTTATGAAGGCTGTGCTGCACTTTGCAATGTGTATAGAGGAAAGGCTTGGTTCAGAAATCCTAAAGGTGATGCCAAACAAAATTTTACATTCTGCTTGTGGCCACGCATGCAGGGCTATGACAGTGGTGAGAGTGAATCATATGTATTGCATAAACTGTCCCTCGCCGCATCTCGGGTGTACAGGGATTCCCTCCATTGCAGATCCTGACCTCGCCAGGTCGGCATATTTTTTTGTTTGTTTGGATTTTTTTTTTAGGAAAATTGAATGATGTAGGATATATTGTCAATTTATAAACCCAAGCAATTTTGTCAGTATTCTTTTGCATGTGTGTGTTTATTATTTATTTTCTTGGGTCAACTGTGGCCTGATCAATGACTCTTTCTTCAGTACACAACTGGAAATCCGATCACCCTATCAATGGATGAATTGTCTGAAATTGCGTTAAGCCTTGTACACACATTAAACAAATGCCGTTTGAAACATCCAGTAATCAACAGATTTCACCGCAACGACAGTTTTATGAAAAAATATAGCCAAACGGCGAGCGACAGTTATCGGCCATTTGGCCCAATCCATCTGGCTGATCAACTCAGACGACTGTTGGACAGATATTGCAGTCGACCATGTGTGTACAATTAAACTACATTGTTCTACATAGTGCGCACATGGTTGCTTCCGCTTGCACACATAGGCCTCAATTCACTAAGCTTTATCAAACACTTTATCAAACGTTTGATAATTTACCTCATGGGTAAAATCTAATCTAAAACATTCGATAAATATATAAAGCTGGGCATACACGGTTAGATTTTCTCTTATCAATCGAGCCGCTGATGGCTCGATTGATCATTTCCGACATGTCCGATCATTGCGCGGACCGATTCCCTGCTCGATACCTGCGGGCGGACAATAGCGGAAATCGAGTGGAAGAGAAGGAAGCGCCCGCGGGGACTTGGCGGGAGTCGATTGCCGCCGGGTCGACTCGTGTATTCCCAGCATTACACCTTAGTTAATTCAAAATTCGATTCTACCCATGAGGTAAATTATCAAATGTTTGATAGTGTTTGATAAAGCTTAGTGAATTGAGGCCATAGTGTTGTTTAGAATATTGGTGTGTATACGGACCTTTAATCTGTTTTCATTTTCATGTATACCTAAAAACTTGTGGCTATAGCTCTGTCTGATGCTGGGTACACACTATGAGATTTTATGGTCGATTTAGTGTCAGATCGATTATTTCCAACATGTCCGATTTGCTTTCCGATCGATTTCCGAGCATTTTCCGATTGATTTTCATCAACTTTAATATGAAATCGATCGGAAAGTGCTCGGAAATCGATCGAAAAGCAAATCGGACATGTTGGAAATAATCGATCTGACAGTAAATCGACCATAAAATCTCATAGTGTGTACCCAGCATACGAGGGAAGACCTGCCCAGGGCTGGACGCTTGAGCTTATTTAAATGCCAGCAGATTGGGACCATTGTTTGGCTATTCAGATCTATATTGACAAAAAGCATTGCCCTTTGAAGGCGGCCAGTGCATAGAGGGGACCTGTGCTTCTCCTGTGTGTGGGAATGCCTAAAATGTTCCCTTCCCCCTCTCAGGGTGCAGAGAGAGTGTGTGAAAGTTGCAGCTGTTGTACATGTAGGTCAGAGTAGGCGTTCCCCCTAGACTCAGCTCAGTGTCTGCCTGTCACATATCTCTTCTCCTACCTGAGGCTGCAGCACTGCTCCGCTTTGTGATATGAATCAGTAACTTTCTTACAGCAGCAGAGCTACATCTGACCTCTTCAGCAGCTAATGCAAACTAGGACAGTATTTTTCTCAGTCATCTAGATCAGAATTACAAAAGTGTGTTTTTTTGTTTTTTTTTTATAGTCATTCTTGTTGGCAGTCGTCCAATTTTCAGCACAATTATTTAGTATGGTGTTTGTAGAGTTTATAGAAACATTCACCTCCTGCCCTACGCCAGCATAGTGCTCTGTAGTGAGCATAGATGCCCCTGCCTCAGTATAGTGTCCCTTAGACTATATTGATGCATTCACATCAGCGTACGTATGTACGTGTCGCCGGGGAGTTGGGCACCAGACAGGGCTGTGGAGTCGGTACAAAAATCAACCAACTCCGAATCCGGGTACCCAAAATGGCTCAGACTCCTTAGTCTAATACTTACCAGGGCTGTGGATTTGGTACAAAAATCCTACAACTCCAACAAAAGTTTTGGAAACCTCCGACTCCAGGTACCCAAATTGCTCCAACTCCCCGACTTCAACTCCGACTCCGCAGCCATGGTGCCAGGAGAGCCAAATCATTGCTCTCCCTGCTGCCGCAAAACTCCCTGGCAGAGTTAAATACTATTCCCCCCGCCAAGTTGTCGCAACTTGGACAGAGATGTAATTCTAGGTCTGGCAACCACCGAAGCCCCAAATTACCCTTCTGCGCCCCACACAGCATTACATTGCTGCTATGAGGCGACTGGCGGTAAGCGTTGTGCGCTGAAACAACCTGCTTCGTCACAGCATGTCCTGGCCTAACAGAGCTTACCGTCTAATGTCCCTGCTATAGCCATCCAGACACAGCAAATACAATCATTGGAGGCATGTGGTCATATGCTATTTCAGCCAACAGTGTAATTTTGCAATGTGAGATCATTAGATCATCCAGAGGAACTGAAGGTTGGAGAACATAAATGACAAAACAAACCTGTATTACATTTTTACTTAGTTATTTCTGTAAATGGCAGAGGTCTACATCCCTACAGAACATTGTATTGACTGATACACACCATGCAAGTTTCCCGTCAGATCAACAGATCGATTACTTCTGGCGTGTCCGATCTGCTTCCAGACGATAAACAGATTAATTTCGTGCTTTACTGTACCCTTTTTCAATCGTAAGCAGATCGGACGTGCCAGAAATTTTTTGATCGATCTGACTGGAAACTTGCATGGTGTGTATCGGCCATTAGGAATGCTGCATTATATGTACTTATAGCAGGAATTTTGTTTTTAATAAATCCAGCAGACTATATTCATCATATATGTAAAGGCAAGTTCTAAGTTTGAATTGTGTAGTAAGCATTTGGGTTTTTGTTTTTACTGGCGTGTGACCCCGTTTGTGGGAATTTCCCTCACTTCCTGTGTAGACAGGACAGAGAGGAGGAAAATCTCTCCTAAGAGTGACAGACCTCTGATAAAACATACCTGCAGAATGGTAAAGGGTTTCCACAAGTCACAAGAGTTGCAGTGTGAATGATTTGACAGTTATAACTTGTACACAAGGCTTTGCTGATCGCCAGCAATCATCAAAGCACTGGAAAATGCATATAAAGTACCCCAGTGTAAACGGGGCCAAAGGGACAGCTAGTGATGCAAACTGTATACTATGTAAAGTGTTGACTCTATAAATGCTAAATAAATAAACACTGGTGGTGTTTGCCCATAGCAGGGTGCCTCCTGTTTGTGCTGAGCAATCATAGGAATTGCTGTCATCACAGAAGATGTTTCAGGACATATGTATCTATAGCATAGGCCTGTGTGCGTGTGTCTGCCACAGCTGGAATATATCTCCAGGAATCCAGTCTTCTATAAATAACAGGAAGAGCAGCTTTGCTTTCTATAAAACATACCAAGTATTTACATGTTATCCTAATTAGGAACAAATCCATTGTGGGGTCCGATGAGTCCCATCCTACAATGCTGTCCCAGTGTCACTAGAACTTCCATTCTGTTTGATAAGTCACTGTTGTCTTTGTCAGAGGTGATGATCATGGTTGCCGACAGCATAAGTAAATATTGACTGCAGGGGTAATTCAGTTACTTGGTGACCTGGGCACACTGTGCTTAGTAGCTCACAACTGGAAGCCAGATCACAGTTTCAACAATTTCAGTCTTCAGGACATACATTTGAGACACTATACAGCAGCTTCTACTGAGGCTGAGCTGCTGTCTCTTGTCATTGTCCCTTGCAGTGAAAATATACATACAGATCATTTTCCACCATATTTCACATACTTTTAGAGTATATTAACTTAAAGTAGCTCTCCGGTTTAAACATTAATAATTATGAATGTTGTTATTAAATTGCTTTGTTTTTGCAAACTTCCAAGTCTGGTTTAGGCCGAGATCACTGTATAAATACTGACTGAGCAACTGAAGGTCTGGTAGCTAATGTGCATTCCCACTGATGCTATAGAGGTAGGGTCATTACACAGGGTTGGTGGAGGCAGCCCATAACATCACTTCAACCAGCCCACTTTTCCCCACTTGTGAGTTGTGGCCTGCACTGCAACTTTATAGAAGCCATGTGCAACAGCTGCTGAGAGCGATTTCTCTTTCTCTTTCTCTCTCTCTCTCTCTGTCTCTCTCTCTCTCTCTCTCTCACACACACACACACACACACACACACACACACACACACACACACACACACACACACACACACACACACACACACACACACACACGATGAAGCATGAGGGGAATTCCCCCTCTCCTCACAGCTCGTTTTGGTGTCAGTAAAGTGTGAAAGTATTAACAGATAACCGTAACCAAAGAGGTTGCCAGTGAAATGTATACACCAGTACTTAGCAGCACTTCCCAAACAATTCCTATGTCAATTGAAAAAAACATGTTAATCGATTAGTGCGGATACTACGCTGTCCATCACACTCAAGTAGTAACCTAGCCTACAACTGGCTGATGGTGCCTCTCAGCTCCTCCCTCACCTCCTGCGGATGATGATGGGATATGGGTAGAAGTCTGGGCAGTTCAGCCTGCTGTTCTGTCTAACCATGGGGCATCTGATATTTGAACCAGGTTAACATTTTCCAAATCCAGCAAGCCAGGTTTTAAAAGTGAGTAATGTAATGCATAAAAACTTTGCTCTGACTGAAAACGTAAAGGGATACTGTAGGGGGGTCGGGGGAAAATGAGTTGAACTTACCCGGGGCTTCTAATCGCCCCTCGGAGACATCCTGTGCCCACGCAGCCACTCCCCAATGCTCCGGCCCCGCCTCCTGTTCACTTATAGAATTTCAGACTTTAAAGTCTGAAAACCACTGCGCCTGCGTTACCGTGTCTTCGATCCCGCTGATGTCACCACGAGCGTACTGCGCAGACACAGACCATACTGGGCCTGCACAGTACGCTCCTGGTGACCTCAGCGGGAATGAGGTCACGGCAACGCAGGTGCAGTGGTTTTCAGACTTTAAAGTCTGAAATTGTAGAAGTGAACCGGAGGCGGGGCCAGAGCATCGGTGAGAGGCTGCGCAGGCACAGGATGTCTGTGGGGGACCATTAGAAGCCCTGGGTAAGTTCAACTCATTTTCCCCCAACCCCCCTACAGTATCCCTTTAACCATTAATCTGGCATGTGCACAGCAGACAATAACCCACAAGCGAATCGCCCGGCAGATCAACTCGCCCCTTGCGACGACCGATCGCATTGTCCATGCCACTCCCCCGCACGTCACACATGCGCAGCTCCGGCGCCCCTATGTCCGTCCCTCCTAGCATAGCAACAGAACGTGTTGGCAGCTACATAGCTGACATGCGCCTGTACAGGCCGGCCAGCGATGTCACCCTAGGGCAGAGGTTCCCAACCGGTGTGCCGCGACACATTTATGTGTCGCGGCAGCACCAGCTATGTGTCGCGGCTCTCTGCTCCCCCTGCTCGTCTTAGCAGCGGCCGCGCTCCCCTCTCCAGCGCATTCAAGCAGCGTATCTCCCGGCTGCTCTGTGTGTGATGTGCAGGAAGAAGCAGGGCTCGGTTACCATAGTAACGGCGATACATATCGCCGCTACAGGAAGCCGCTGCCCTGCTTCTTCCTGCACATCACACACAGAGCAGCCAGGAGATACGCTGCTTGAATACACGCGCCGGAGAGGGGAGAGCGGCCGCTGTTAAGGTAATAACAGCGGCGGGGACGGGCGGGGGGCACCACCTACCCATACTGGCTATACCTGGGAACTATACTAGCTATCCTGGGGCACTATACTGGCTATACTGGGGCACTATTCTGGCTATAATGGGGCACTATACTGGGGCACTATACTAGCTATACTGGGCACTATACTAGCTATCCTAGGGCACTATACTGGGGCACTATTCTGGCTATACTGGGGCACTATACCGGGGCACTATACTAGCTATCCTGGGGCCCTATACTGGCTATACTGGGGCACTATACTGGCTATACTGGGTCACTATTCTGGCTATAATGGGGCACTATACTGGGGCACTATACTAGCTATACTGGGCACTATACTAGCTATCCTGGGGCACTATACTGGGGCACTATTCTGGCTATACTGGGGCACTATACCGGGGCACTATACTAGCTATACTGGGGCACTATACTAGCTATACTGGGGCACTATACTGGCTATACTGGGGCACTATACTGGGGCACTATACTGGCTATACTTGGGCACTATACTGGGGCACTATACTAGCTATACTGGGGCACTATACTAGCTATACTGGGGCACTATTCTGGCTATACTGGGGCACTATACTGGGGTACTATACCGGCTATAATGGGGCACTATACCGGCTATCCTGGGGCACTATACTGGCTATCCTGGGGCACTGTACTGGGGCCCTATCCTGGGGCACTATACTGGCTATACTGGGGCACTATACTGGCTATACTGGGGCACTATTCTGGCTATACTTGGGCACTATACTGGGGCACTATACTGGGGCACTATACTAGCTATACTGGGGCACTATACTAGCTGTACTGGGGCACTATACTAGCTGTACTGGGGCACTATACTTGCTATACTGGGGCACTATACTAGCTATACTGGGGCAAAATACTGGCTATACTAGGGCACTATACTAGCTGTACTGAGGCAACTAAACTCCCTATACTGGGGCAACTATGCTAGCTATGCCACTGCACCCTCACCGAACCCCCCCCCCGTGATTGTTACTGAGCCCCTCAGTGTGCCTGCAGCATCAGCAGATTTTCTGAGCCCCTCACTGTGCCTGCAGCATCAGCAGATTGTTACTGAGCCCCTCATTGTGCCTGCAGCATCAGCAGATTTTCTGAGCCCCTCACTGTGCCTGCAGCATCAGCAGATTGTTACTGAGCTCCCCACCATTGTGCCTGCAGCATCAGCAGATTGTTACTGAGCCCCTCATTGTGCCTGCAGCATCAGCAGATTGTTACTGAGCCCCTCATTGTGCCTGCAGTATCAGCAGATTGTTACTGAGCCCCTCATTGTGCCTGCAGCATCAGCAGATTGTTACTGAGCCCCTCATTGTGCCTGCAGCATCAGCAGATTGTTACTGAGCCCCTCATTGTGCCTGCAGCATCAGCAGATTTTCTGAGCCCCTCACTGTGCCTGCAGCATCAGCAGATTGTTACTGAGCTCCCCACCATTGTGCCTGCAGCATCAGCAGATTGTTACTGAGCCCCTCATTGTGCCTGCAGCATCAGCATATTGTCATTGAACCCCTCAGTGTGCCTGCAGCATCAGCAGATTGTTACTGAGCCCCTCATTGTGCCTGCAGCATCAGCAGATTGTTACTGAGCCCCTCATTGTGCCTGCAGCATCAGCAGATTTTCTGAGCCCCTCACTGTGCCTGCAGCATCAGCAGATTGTTACTGAGCTCCCCACCATTGTGCCTGCAGCATCAGCAGATTGTTACTGAGCCCCTCATTGTGCCTGCAGCATCAGCAGATTGTTACTGAATCTTTTCTATCATATGGGACGTGTCATGTATATCTGAATGTTTGGCATGATGTGACGTGTCACGGATATCTGAATGTTTGTCGTGATGTGTCACGACCTGGAAAAGGTTGGGAACCACTGCCCCAGGGTGTCAGATCCAGATCCTCGACAGGCGACATAAAATGTAGAGGTGTGTATGCACCTTGTTTGCATGCTGCAGCACTCCCTGGATTTCTCCTTTTGGTGGGAGAAGGGCCTCAGTAGGCTGCATATTTGGGGCACTAAAGTGGTCAGTAATGATGTTGAGTGAAGTCTCCATATGCATGCCATTTACAGGATGAGGATACTGGCAATTATAAGGATGAGCTATCTAACGGATTAGTAATCTGTACAAGATGAATGCTGAGATTGAAACTCGGAGCAGTTCTTTCAACGCAGGAAGATTTGGGCGCAGCCGGCGCCAACATAGATCGTAATAGGTATTACGGCTATAGCAGCGCACACTGAGTAACTTCGGCGCTGTCAGAAGACGGAGCTGAAGTTACTTTTAAAACACTATAATTCGGCCTCCAGCTATAGCTGGAAGCCGAAGTTTATCATTCCTCACGATCCATGTGGACCTAGAGGGGGAATAGTTATTAACGTCGCCGGTATAAGCCATACCATCTGTATCCTGCAACCAAGTCTCCCCGTGTCGATTTCATATGTATGCTTGAAATTAGTCACTCAGCAGGTAGTGATTGTTCTTGTCATATGACTCTTTACAGCTAATAAGAGCTTGAAGAGAAACTCCGACCAAAAATTGAACTTTATCCCAATCAGTAGCTGATACCCCCTTTTACATGAGAAATCTATTACTTTTCACAAACAGACCATCAGGGGGCGCTGTATGACTGATATTGTGGTGAAACCCCTCCCACAAGAAAAGTTTGAACTTTTGGCAGTTTCCGGTCTGTGAATCTTGTTTCATTGTGGAAAATAGCTGTTTACAGCTGTTTCCAACTGCCAAAAACCATGCAGCAGCTACATCACCTGCCAACAGTAAAATGTTCACTGGAGTTCCTCTTTAAATAATGCATCACATGGCTTTTGTTTACCTGGCAGTTGATAATAGGTAACCATTGACATTGGTATTAGGCATCTGCATAGCCCATTGATGAACTATCACAATTTTGTAATTGCAAATGTATGGTTTTCAGTTTGAATATCCATTTTATGTCATTAGTCCTAATGCTAACGACTGTCCCACTTTATCTTTGCAGACATGCCAATATTTGGACTGTGTCCGGCCTACGATGAGTTCTACCTAGTTGTGTGTAGCCAGTGTAATCAGGTCATAAAGCCGCAAGCATTTCAATCACATTATGGTAAGTGCTTAACTATGACTTAATAACGCTGTTAAATCGGGATTAAAGATGGCACATTTTTCTCATCCCTGTTAATGATTTGTAAAGCTCCTGCCGTTGACAGCCCAACATGAAAATGTACTTTATGGGTACGGTTTAAAGGAATACCGAGGTTAAAATAAATTGATGAGATAAAGGTGTATGTACAGTGCCAAACATACAGGTACAGTAACTAGGCTGTGTTCCTATATTTCTTTCTCTGTCTGAATGAGTTAAAGTTCAGGTGTGCAAGTGAAAGTTTCTCTCCAGTCAGGACCTAGTCAGATTAAAAAGTTACCTTTACATATAAGGAATTACAGCCATAAAACTTTCCTGGCAGAGATTCGCTTCTGAGAACAGGGGAGAGATAAATAAATCAATAGTTCATAGATTTTAGCTCCACTTTAAAGATTGTCGTTGAGCAGAGAAAGTGAAACATCAAAAAGTAAAAATTGGATTTAAAAATAAAATAAGACCGGGATCTCTCAAAAAGTCAGTTTTGGAAGGATAGATGCAATTGTTTATCGCATCAGTTTATTTTCACCTCAGTATTCCATTAAAGCCTGGCCTGTAAATTAACCTTGTTAATAAATAGCTATAAAAGTACTGCTTTATCAGGAAAAAATGTTATGTATGTGATAATTAATCTTCTTTGTTTTACTTTTCTTCATTGTCTTTTGCTGTCAGTCAATTTAGACTCCAGAAGCAATGCAGCTTGGTGCATAGTTTACTGCTAGGTACCCACAATGCAATTTTCTGAAAGATTTAGAACATAGAAGTGAATGGAAAATCGATTGGAAATCAGATCGGACATGTTGGAAATAATTGAACTGACAGTAAATCTGTCAGAAAAATGCATCATGTGTACCTAGCATTAAAAAGATCCTAATAGTATGCCCTGTCACTGGAAGCTGGTTGACCACTTGCTTTGACACGACAGTTGAATAACCAATGTCTTGTCACATTAGGCTGACTGACCGCTAACTTGTCACAAGAAGTTAAGTGACAGCTGCCATGTGCAAGAGGTTAGACAATCACTGCCATGGCATAGGAGGCAGGATCACAGAAGGCTGAGTGACAAGTGCCTTGTCAGAAGAAGCTGACTGGCAACTGGTTTGTAAGAGGATGAATGACCATCACCAGGTCACAAGTGATCACTGCTATATTGCAGATCAGGTGACTATGCCACATAGTGATGGGTAGCAACAACCGCGCCACAGAGGGATAGGTGGTAGCCTAAAAATGTCCCTTGTGACTAATCGGCATGAACATTTTAACAGTGATTTCTACCCATATTTATTTGGCATTGTATTGGTGGCAAAACAAGTGTATACCGTATGTGTGGGCAATGATCAGAAGGGGATTCTGTTGACCTGTTGAAAATGGCCAAGAACTTAGGTTAATTTGCTTAAAGCGGTATTTTCACCATAAAACTCAAATTTCAACAGCAACTGGTCTGAGTGTATAAGTGATAAAGATGCTAATCCTGCATTCAAAACTTTTTCTGCTATTATGGTTTGTAGTTATCACATACTTTAGGAGCACTGGCCCTAGTGCCAAACAGTGCCAAAGAGTTGAATGCTGGGAGTTCTTTTTATCTATAATATATTCCTCCTCTTCCATTTATTTCCCTGCCTAGCTCCTTATCAGAAAAAACCCTCTGATTACTTGTGTTTATAAGCAAGGCTGAGGTGACTCCAGTGATTGGATGTGTAAATAAAAAATACAGTGCAGTTGTTAGTATACACCTCAGTGGGAGTGTCTGAAGAAGGGAGGAGGGCAGCTAATGAATACACAATTAGCAAGAGAAGGGAGGGGTGGGGGAGAAAACAAGACTCAGGAGGCTATGATGTCAGCATTAGCTTGGCAAAATGGCCACTGCCTAGTAGGATTTTCTGCTTTTCCTTTATAAAATTCACAAGAATCAGTACGTG
The DNA here is from genome assembly GCF_040937935.1 of Hyperolius riggenbachi. Taxonomy (NCBI): domain Eukaryota; kingdom Metazoa; phylum Chordata; class Amphibia; order Anura; family Hyperoliidae; genus Hyperolius; species Hyperolius riggenbachi. The sequence goes on from NC_090654.1 coordinate 186,725,840, forward strand.
GATAGCACAATACATCTTTTATGTAAGTAGAAGTACTATTTATCTACTTATATATGTGTTTTTTATTTCTAGGTTAGCATGGGTGTCGCTTGTCTTTAGTAAATTGCCACAATTGTATTGTGACTGCAACTGTGCCTATAAACAAAATATCAACTTTGTAAACAGAGTCAGTGTATTTGTCATTTATTTACATAGTTTGGTTGAAAAAAGACATCAGTTTATCAAGTTCAACCAGAAATAAAAAAAAATACAATAATAAACAATTTGTACAACACTGTACGCTATCCTCTCATATCCAGGTTATCCAGAGGAAGGTGAAAAACTTACAAGGCTTGGAGCCAATTAGCCCAGTCTTTTAGAAGTCCTACTTTTTTCTTTTTGATTTTAGATGTTTGTAAAACTTTTTTTTTTATTTTACTTTAGACCATTACCCATTTATTTTTCACTATCTGGTATTAAGCAAGTCTGTTTTTTTTTTTTTTACTACAGTTTGTTACATTCCATTTATTTAATGCAGATGCAGGGCCATCGTACATGTGATTAAGGCGACGAGAAACATAGGCACAGGGTAAAGCCAAAAAAGTCTTGCCCTGCTCCTGCAGGACATTACTAGTCCTGCAGCACTAGTAGTGCACAACTTGAGAGACCGAGTTGCATATAATTATGCTGCTAACTAGGTCATTTAGTGTTTGTTTACAAATTGATAAAAGATACCTAGCCCTTCATCTGATCTAGGCACAGTTATTGTATATTGGTGGCTTATCTTTGTTAAAGGGAACCTAAACTGATAGGGATATGGATGTTTCCTTTTGAACAATACCAGTTGCCTGGCAGTCTTGTTGACCTTTTTGGCTGCAGTAGTGGCTGAATCACACACCTGAAACAAGCATGCAGCTAATCCAGTCTGACTTCAGTCAGAGCACCTGACCTGCATGCTTGTTATGGGGCTGTGGCTAAAAGTATTAGAGACGCAGGATCATCAGGAGAGTCAGGCAACTGGTATTATTTAAAAAGGAAAAATCCATATCCTTCTCAGTTTAGATTCACTTTAAGGTATATCAGTGAAGAAATATAGTTTACCTTTTTAGTAGAGGCATTAGTAGCGTTGCCATATTTTACAGTGTGCTGCCTCTACAGCACGTAGCACCTGTCCTATGTAAAATGCTTTGCCAGGACTGAGCAGCAGGGGGAGCAGTCAACAGTGAAATGCACAAACACTGTTGTCAGCTGCCTATTGAGACGTGCACAAGTCTCACACAGGCATGACTGCGTTTGTGATGACTCTGTCTGCTGTGTGTATGAATCACAGTGACGTGTGCTGCTTACAGTGGAGCCTTACTCACTACATTATTCAGCGCCAAGTCCCAGCAACACGTCACAGTGATCTCTGCAACCTGAAAATGGTTACTTTCTCTGCATTGAAGCAGTAAATAATGGCAAAGGCAATTGTTGCATAATCTTGTAGTTAGTTGTATGCATGGAAGTCACTCTATAATTCCATAGCGCTTTTCACGCATCACATTACACAGCCAGGAAGGTGAAGCCGCTGTTACAAGCGGCTCTTTAGCACCTGGCTGCTCATTGGCCAATAAATCAGCAGTGTGCAGATTCTTATCCATTAGTGACGAGGCAGATGATCAGGGCGATGTAGCAGGAAATATTATTACCCCCCCTACATATACCATGCAGCAAAGGTGTGTACATGACAAACTGAAGAGGAGATAGAATAGGAAGACCTTTTGGTGTGCAAGATGAATCGTGTGTGTTCCAGCTGTGGGTTTATCTGTTTGTCTGGAGTCTCCTAGAATCTGGCAACATACTTTCAAGCGGACCTGAACTCAGAACTTCCTCTCTGCTCTAAAAGATACGCAACAACATATTTTTTTAAAAGACATTTCTTTGTTTCAGCTGATAGAAATCCTACGATAAATCTGCACTGTTTTTACTTCTTCTTTCATGGAAGCAGACCTATTGCTAACATCCAGTGCTTTTAAACTGGCTTATTTGCCATGGCAGTCAGCTGGCACAGGGGAGAGATAAAATTACAACTTGTGATTAGTCACAGATGAGGGGGAATTAGACAGGCCAAACTTTTTAAATACATACAGGGTGCAATTCTCTTTGTTTTCCTTCTGTCTTGCGCAAGAGTTCAGGTCCACTTTAGTGGAGTAAAGCACAGATACTCGGTACCACTCCAGAAGTCCTCACCATTGTCCTCTGCGGTCCCAGAGCAGTAGCGCACCATTCTGTGGGAACTGCTGTCTAAAAAAAATGTCAGTCAGGTTTGTGTGTTGCAGAAACACAGTGAATGAACCAATGAACACCGTGAATAGACACAATGGAGATGGACATGTGTGAAATGGGTACATTCTGCATGTCCCCTGCCATCCAATTTGGAAGCTGTCTGGCAGCTTACTACTTTGCTGTAGTTTATTTTACGCTGAGCGTATTTCTACCAGATTTTTTGTGATGTGAGTAGAATTTTGTGCATTGTCTCTGCTATCTGGCACTGGGATGTTGTCCTGTTATCTGACATGCACATGCTCAATTTAGTTTGTGGTTAAGTGCTGTACAGACATGTTGCTAGGCCTGGCTGGCCACATCTGCCAATTTTAGTCTGTGTTCAAAAGGCTTGACTCTCAGAAGTGAAAATTTGCACAACAGATATAAAGCTAGGTCTGGTTTTAAAAAGAGGATGGAAACCACTGAAAACAGGAAGGTGCTGTATCTTCTAATTGGCTATTTCTTACTAAATTGCCCCAGACAAGGTAAACAATGCATATTTGACAATCATTCAAGCTCAAATATCTTTTTTGACAACAGAATAGTGGTCACGAACCAGCACTTGGGTTTCAAGCAGGTGTATAATCTGCTCTTTGGGCCTTTTTCCACTGCACAGCTGAATTCCAAAATCGCAAATCGCTAGTGATATTTTTTAAATCGCTAGGGTTGCAACTTTATCATAAAAATCATGAGAAGTATTTTCCACTATAGTGATTCGATTTGCAAATCGCAATCGCATAACAAAATTAATGAAAAATCGCAATTGCTGGCGTTTGTGATTGCTAGTGGAAAAGGGCCCTTTGGCTGGATCCACACTATAAGCGCTTTTCTGAGCGCTTGTGATTGCTGAGTGCTTTTAAAAATCACTCCCATTCACTTTCATTAAAATCACAGTAAAAATCACAGCATATGCAATTTGCGAGATCGCGGCGATTTTTATGTGATTTTTTTTTTTTTTTACTGTGATTTTAATGACAGTGAATTGGAGTGATTTTTTTTTTTTTTTTTAAAGTGCTCAAAGCGCTCAGCAATCACAAGCGCTCAGCAAGTGCTCAGAAAAGCGCTTCTAGTGTGGATCCGGCCTTAGCGTGTATTCACACTACAGAATGTGTGCAGGAATGCAGTTTCCTCTATGCGTTTCCCAGCATGGTGCATGCATGGTTAGATACTTTCTAGCACGGAAAATAGAGACTGCAATCCAATGGGAAATCAAGTGCTCTGTGTGGTAACCTGTTCCTGGATGCGTTACATGGCAACACACTTGAACACACTCTGTACTGTTAACAGTAGCCTAAGTCAATGGACTTTCATTACCATGTAGATTGCACACAATGGCCCTGTCCTATAAACTTTTCTCTTCAGTTTTCTCCTAGGAGATATTTACAAACCATGCCAATAAAATAATTTTAAAGCCTCCACCATATAAGAAAATACAGTGTTCTCCCCAGGTGCTCCACCCGGTTAATTTTGATGAGCACCCGGCTCACCTCCTCCTATGCTGTAAGCAGAGTTGCGCACAGAAGCTCCGGCCCTGCATTCTCTCATATCACCCCACCTGGTTACTTTTTCATGCCACCTGGCTACAAAAAAAGTTCTGGGGAGAACACTGAAATAGTTAATATATTTTTGGGATTACTTTTTGACCTACTGTTTAGTACTTTTTAAATTTTTAAGTGCTGAAAAGTTATTTTTTGATACAATTAAAATTGATCTCTTGGGAGAAAACTCAGGATACAAAGTTAATTGGATCAGGGCCAATGTGAGGTGCTTCATAACTGTCAGCACTGCACATAGTGTGAATGAGCCCTTGGTGGTTGTACTAGTATTGCAGTAGCACACAGAATGCATCACCTGCTCTCTTCCAGATCTCACTGACTTTTTATGTGTGCAGCTTTGTCAGATCACCTGTGGGGGTGTTCTTTGGTGGGTTAAAGGACATATGGCAAGCTTGGCCATCTCCACAAGGGTATCCTGTAAACTTAATAGACCTGGTTTAATAATGCTGTTCATTCAGGTATTAAAGTGACAGTTTCTCTCCAGTGGGGACCTAGGACATTAAGGGCCGATTCAGACGGCCGGCTGCTACTTTCGGTTTGCACACTTACCACCTACTGAGAAAAAGCAGAAAAGCGGTTGGCACTGTTTCCTGTCAATTCATTGTTGTGGCTTGAACCCTTAGGGAGATATGGGTGAATGCTGCCAATGCTAGAAGCTATATGCAGCGTCTCTTAATCTTGTCGACCACGACTGATGCGCAATCCACAGTAAACGCCATTCATATTAATGCAGGATGGTGTGGATTCTGGCAGTAAAAAATGTGCAGGATGTCAGCATTCGCCTGTGTGAACCTGCCCTTAGCCTCACTTATGCGAAATTTCAGCCATTAAACTCTTTCCTCGTAGATAACAGCTTCTGCGCGCAGGGGACAGATAAAAAAGGCCAATTGTTTATATATTTTAGCTCTGGGACACATGAAAGTTTGTATCATTGGAGAATGTTATGAATCTTGCAAATTTAGGCAGAATTTATTAAAGTGGCTCCTCTCTCTATGTATGCATATTTTTATTTTATGAAACATTAGGGTCTAATCACTAAAAACAAATACATTTATATAATTTTTATTATTATTATGTTTGCTTAGTGTTACACAAACTGCGTATCCCATGTTGCATAGTTTGCTTAACTAGCGCTATACACCACGCAAACGCTACGCACAAGCATTGTACATGTGTTTATGATGCAAACTGTATTGTGCATTATGGAGTTAGCATAATGGTTGGCGAATTTTAAGGGTTGTGTTTTTTTTTGGGGGGGGGGGGCTGAATGGGGGAGACACATACTCCAGGTAATCCATGCCAAAAGAGTTTCTGCTTAGTAGCAGATGAGCATTTGAGTACACCGAAACTAGCGAGCAGCTGTGTGAACCGGCCCTTATAGTCCTGGGTCCCCACTGAAGAGAGACTGTCACTTGCATACCTGAAAGTTAGCTCTTTCAGGTGAAAAAAAGAACCGAGAGTAGTTACAGTGGTTTGCAACAGTATTCAGCCCCCTTGAAGTTTTCCACATTTTGTCATATTACTGCCACAAATATGAGTACATTTTATTGGAATTCCACGTGAAAGACCAATACACAGTGGTGTACATGTGAGAAGTGGAACGAAAATCATACATGATTCCAAACATTTTTTACAAATAAATAACTGCAAAGTGGGGTGTGCGTAATTATTCAGCCCCCTGAGTCAATACTTTGTAGAACAACCTTTTGCTGCAATTACAGCTGCCAGTCTTTTAGGGTATGTCTCTACCAGCTTTGCACATCTAGAGACTGAAATCCTTGCCCATTCTTCTTTGCAAAACAGCTCCAGCTCAGTCAGATTAGATGGACATCGTTTGGGAACAGCAGTTTTCAGATCTTGCCAAAGATTCCCGATTGGATTTAGATCTGGACTTTGACTGGGCCATTCTAACACATGAATATGTTTTGTTTTAAACCATTCCATTGTTGCCCTGGCTTTATGTTAAGTGCCGTTGTCCTGCTGGAAGGCGAACCTCCGCCCCAGTCTCAAGTCTTTTGCAGACTCCAAGAGGTTTTCTTCCAAGATTGCCCTGTATTTGGCTCCATACATCTTCCCATCAACTCTGACCAGCTTCCCTGTCCCTGCTGAAGAGAAGCACCCCCAGAGCATGATGCTGCCACCACCATATTTGACAGTGGGGATGGTTTGTTCAGAGTGATGTGCAGTGTTAGTTTTCCACCACACATAGCGTTTTGTATTTTGGCCAAAAAGTTCCATTTTGGTCTCATCTGACCAGAGCACCACCTTCCACATGTTTGCTGTGTCCCCCACATAGCTTGTGGCAAACTGCAAATGGGACTTCTTATGCTTTTCTGTGAACAATGGCTTTCTTCTTGTCTCTCTTCCATAAAGGCTAACTTTGTGCAGTGCACGACTAATAGTTGTCCTATGAACAGATTCCCCCACCTGAGCTGTAGATCTCTGCAGCTCGTCCAGAGTCACCATGGGCCTCTTGACTACATTTCTGATCAGCACTCTCCTTGTTCGGCCTGTGAGTTTAGGTGGGCGGCCTTGTCTTGGTAGGTTTACAGTTGTGCCATACTCCTACTGTTTCTGAATGATCGTTTGAACAGTGCTCCGTGGGATGGTCAAGGCTTTGGAAATCTTTTTGTAGCCTAAGCCTGCTTTAAATTTCTCAATAACTTTATCCCTGACCTGTCTGGTGTGTTCTTTGGACTTCATGGTATTGTTGCTCCCAATATTCTCTTAGGCCCAGTGCACACCAAAACCGCTAGCAGATTGTCAAAACGCTAGCGGTTTTGGGGGCAGAGAGCAGATATTTGGCCGGGTGCACACCAAGCGGATTTTGTATGCGATATACCAGTCGCATCAGCCAGTGAAAACACTTGGCTATTGTATTTCAATGCGTGGTGCACACCGGCGGTTTGAGGTTTTGAGGCAGCAGGAGGCGCGTTTGCGGCTTGGCAAAAACCTCAAACCGCCGGTGTGCACCATCTCATTGCAATACATTAGCCAAGCATTTTTCCAGGCGGATGCGGCCGGCGGATCGCTCCAAAAACCGCTCGGTGTGCACTGGGCCTTAGACAAACTCTGAGGCCGTCACAGAGCAGCTGTATTTGTACTGACATTAGATTACACACAGGTGCACTCTATTTAGTCATTAGCACTCATCAGGCAATGTCTATAGGCAACTGACTGCACTCAGACCAAAGGGGGCTTAATAATTATGCACACCCCACTTTGCAGTTATTTATTTGTAAAAAAATGTTTGGAATCATGTATGATTTTCGTTCCACTTCTCACGTGTATACCACTTTGTATTGATCTTTCACGTGGGATTCCAATAAAATTGATTCATGTTTGTGGCAGTAATATGACAAAATGTGGAAAAGTTCAAGGGGGCCGAACACTTTTGCAAACCACTGTATTTGTATGCTTGGCAATGTACATACACGTCTGTCACATGTCACTTCAGATACTCTTTTTAAAGCAGGGATGTCAACTCAAATACAAATTGGGCCGGACTATACACAGGGACCAAGTCATGGGCCAACCTCAATGTCTACTGGCCACTTTCCTCCCTTATAAAGTTCCCAGGTGTCTAATGCCCCCCTCCAACCCTTATACAGTTCCCTGGTGTCGAGAGGCCCCCACCCTCCCCTATACAGTTCCCTATTATTTAGTGTTTTCCCCCTACATCCCCCATATGGCTTCCCTGGTGTGCTAGGGTTTGTCCTCTATTAAAGCCTACCTGGTAATGTAGAGTGGGCCAAACATAACGGAAAGTGGGGAAAACACTTGAGGGCCAAATTTAATGGCTCTGGGGGCCAGATTTGGCCTGCGGGTCAGAGTTTGACATGTATGCTTTAAAGGGAACCTGAAGCAAGTACAATTATTTAAAATAAACACATGAAGTAGCTGCAAATGAATATTACGTACTAACCTCACCGTCAGTTACTCTCAGAAGCTCACCATTTTCTTCTTACGGTGATCCCTTCCAGTTCTGACAATATTTTGTCAGTACAGAAATATACCAGTTGCTGTCAGTTTTATGTCAGCAGCTGTCAGTTACAACTGAATGTGCAAGGTAATGTCCATGTTTCCTTATGGATCAAGTGGGTGATATTACTGTTTAACAGTGTGCTGACCAGGAAGCTGTTAATGGGTAATGGCCATTTTTAAAATGGAGGATAGGGAAGTCCATTGATAACCGTGGACAAATGGGATGCAGGAGAAAGAGATTGAGGGGTAGATTACTCGGGAGGTAAGTATGACCCGTGTATGTTTATTTTGACTTTTTATTTTCAGTTAAGGTTCTCTTTAAAGCAAACCTGAAGTGATAAATTCACTTCAGGTTCGATACTAACCCAAATAGGGGGAAGGCTCTCGATAGTTTAAAGCCTGCCTGTTCCTCAATGCAGCCCACTATTTCAGCGTTGTCAGCCGGTAAACATGTTTGACCTACTAACAGGCATGCACAGTAGCAATGCACTTATACTCGGCACTAGTCGGGGTCACAAGTAGTTCTGAAGAGCTGTTCAGCCGAGGCGGTCGAACAGCTTTACTGGCAGACAGCGGTGCAACAACTGGCTGTGTGGAGAAACGGGAAGGCTCTGTACTATCCAGAGACTTCCCTCTATTTAGGTAAGTATTAAAGCTGAACGAAGTTTCTCACTTGATACATCTGGCAATGTAAAGAAAAAAAAATCAGATTTACTTACCTGGGGCTATGTGGTCCCTCACAGCAGCTCTGCTCTCAGGTAGTCTCCCGGGGTCCCTTCTGTTCTGTTGTGCGCCCACACAGCTCATGGTCATGCTCCCATTGCCAGGAGCATTCTGCGCAGAAGTACTCTGCAGAATGCTCCCAGCTACAGCAGCGCAGGCGGGGCGGCACCATGCATGCGCAGAGGCTTCCGACCTGGCTGGGTCAGCTGCTATGGAGGATCTCTGGGAGAATGCCCAAGACCAGAGCTGCGCCATGGTAAATATAGGCTTCCAGGGGCTGAAGGATGTCCCAGGTAAGTAATTTTTGTTTTTAAATTTATTCATTTATTTATGTTACATCGCCAGATGTATTTGCCAGATGCAATTACTCTCGTCTGTCATGTTTTGTACTCGTGTATTCTTTTATACAATAGCAGTTTACATATTATTTTTATTTTTCTTTATATATCTTATTTGAATGCATCGTTTACTGATGTATTTAGCATTTTCTATTCATTGTTTAAAAAAATAACATTTACTATCCAAGTATATACAGTAAACAGTATCTGTAATATTTTTATTCAAGACTTCAAAATAATTATTGATGTACGGTAGTTTATGGGAATTTGAAGAATATGAAAAGAAGTACAGCAGAAAAAGCCTTCAGTATCATGGCTCTGCTTGTGCGTTTTACCACAGAGCCATACATTTGTAATTCCCACTGTCGGGAACAGTCATGCGTGTGAATGCATTTAGCTGTAACGCCAGGCATCATACTGGATCACCAGAGTCTCATTTTTAAATTAATAGACCATTGTGCCAAAGCAGTGTGATCGCTGGGGATGCACATGTACTGCTGTGGGATTGTGCACAAGCTGGTATTAATTTCATTGGAGAAGGTAGATAATGGCTTTTAGTGGTAATTAATGTAATTAGATGAGGTTTATGGAATAAAATGCTTTAATGGAGAGAATAAATGTTAAAACAAATGTAAATATACCTTCACTTTTAAGAACGACAAATGAAAATATCCATTATTTAGGTCACTGTTAAGCTGTGTACATGTACTATTGTCCTCAGGGCTCAATCCCTCTGGTGACCATTCCGATCCAATCTTTTTAGACTCCTCACTAGCCTGGAGTTTAGCAATGCAGACTCTATATTAAAGCAGACCTGAACTCAGAACTTCATCTCTGTGCTAAATATAAAATACATACATGCACATACTTCTAAGGGCTTGTTTCCACTATCGCAAATCCGCATGCGTCCAACGCATGCGGATTCGCACATGGTATGCAAGTGGATGGGCCTGTTTCCACTGTTGCGTTGGTGATGTGCGTTTTTTTCAGCGGTGAAAAAACGCACAAAAGAGCCAACGATTTCGCCTGAGAGTGGAATGCATGCGAATCGCATGCAATGTATTTAATAGGGAAATCGCATGCGTTTTCCCCATGCGTTTTTGCCGCGAATTCGCATGCGAATTCGCATAGGTACGATGTAAATTCACACAGGCAGTGACATGGTTAAAATCGCATATACCCTCACCTATGCGAATTCGCGGCAGAAAACGCATGGGGAATCGCATCCGCATGCTATTTTATCAGCGGTGGAATCCAGGCGATTCCGCACCGCAACAGTGAAAACGAGCCCTCAGAAGTACATTCCTCCCAGAGTAAAATGCACTATAAATTACTTTTTTTCCTATGTTCCTGTCCTCTACACTAGATAGAATTTTTTTTTTTACAGGGTTTGGCATAGTTCATCTCCTCATGGGGGATTCTCAGCATTTACTTCATTATTTACAAAAGCACTCCCTGGAAAGAATCTAAATAAACATGCAGGCCTACCTGCTTACTCATTTGCAGGTTATTTTGGCAGTTAGATTGAGCAACTGCAATTCAGTAAGTGCTTTTGAAAATAAAGAAAAGCATGAGAATTCCCCATGAGGCGATAAACTAGTCCACATTTCGTTAGATCTGTTAGATTTGTACTGCCTATTGTAAGCAACATGAACATAGGAGAATATATATGTATATATTTACCTACATACCTATGCTTGTTATGAGTCACTGGATCAGATTCTGTAGTTTTATTATGTCTTCTAAGTTAATGTTTAAAGCAATCTTTTGTGCCTGCATTTCTTTTGAGGTTTGTGATTTGCACTGTGGTAGACTGTAGGTATGTACTGTAATAGGAAGTTACATTTAAGTGTATTCCTGTAGCCTTGTAATTTTAGGATCTTAGTTTGTCAGAGGCTCAGCAATGGTTATGTTTGAAAAGTACAGCAACCTTTCCCACAGACCCTGCTGCTGGGTTGCTTCAGGTCACTTAAAGGACAGCTGAAGCGAGAGGTATGTGGAGGCTGCCATATTTATTACCTTTTAAGCAATACCAGTTGCCTGGCTATACTATTCATCCTCTGCCTCTAATACTTTTAGCCATAGACCCTGAGCAAGCATGCAGCAGATCAGCTGTTTCTGACATTATTGTCATATCTGACAAGTTTTGCTGCATGCTTGTTTCTGGTGTTTTTCGAAAACTACTGCAGCCAAATAGAACAGCAGTGCTGCCAGGCAACTAGTATTGTTTAAAAGGAAATAATTATGGCAGCCTCCACAAACCTCTCGCTACAGTTGTCTTTTAAGCATGTTTTGTTTTTGGTTGTCCTTCCCAAACGTCTTAAGGCTGGAGTGGAAAAATGATCAATGAGTCCAGTAGCCAGTAGAAAAATCTCGCACACCAGTTCTACTAAAAACACTTGAAAATAAACTGCAAAAACTGGTATTACTTGAGGTATACTTTTCATGTTATGCTTTGTGAAATTATTTTTTAAGGATTACTTTTTGCATTAGCACTTCTGTGTGTTTGCTGCTTGAACATAATAAAAATCTATAGCATTTTCTGCTGCTAGGAATCCCTGCTCCTTGCAGCCAGCAGACAACTGTCACAGCTAACCTCCCAGTCTGATTCCAGCTTGTTTGCTTTCAAAGAGAAGCACCCTGCGGGTCTGTTAGGTTAAAAAAAAAAAAAAAGCTAAAACCACACCCCCTTGTTTTCGTTTTTTCATCTCCTCCCTCTTTTTTCCCCCCTCTTTCCTCTCTATCTGCCAGGACCTGTGTGTGTGCGCCTGATTTTCACTTTACAATACTGGCAAATGTTACATAAGCACAGACATGGAGCCCGGGAAGGAGTGTGTGGGCAGAGCTCAAAGCATGACAGCAAGGTCTCACTTGTCAGGCACAGAACGTGCAGCAGAAGACAGACAAAATATGTGAATGGGAGCTGCTGGGAAAGCTTCATCACGCACTGGGCTGAGGGGAGGGCGTGCTTTTTACAATTTTTTTTCTTTCTCGCTCTCACATACGCAAGGCTGGAATTGGCTGTGAGCCCAGCACTGCATGGAGTTTGCAGAAGGTGGGTATGGCTGTGCTGTAGCACAACACAGAACTGCAGGAAACAGTGTATCTACATGCTTTCATCCTTGTTGTTTTGCATTTCATCTTTCCTGTCCGTGACGCCGATTCTTCCGTCATATCTCTCTTTCTCTCGCTCTCTCTCTTTTAACGCCTTCTTGGTGGGATTGGGACGCTGCACTGTGTTTAAAGTCGCCTGCCTAGCAGACAGTTGATCAAAGTGGATAATCTAGCAAACGACGGATTAAAAGCTTGCAAGCGGCCGCATAAGCAACTCTGAAATGTCATTTGAGCAAGCTTGGCCAAAGTTCAGAAGCATATGCTACAGTCTTGCTTCCTGTTAACGCCAGCCAATGCTGATGCTTGCAAGGCAACGATGGATAGGATGAGTTGTGGGCCTAATAGCTCCTTCCTGCTTATGAAGTTTTTGTTCTTTTTTTCCTTTGCTTTATCTCATGTTTAAAGTGTACCTGTCACTCTTAGGCTTAGATCACACTGCAAAACACAATCGCTAAGTGCCTACCGATTGCAATTTTGCAATGCAATTTTCAGTGTGTTTTTTTTTTTTTTAAACAATGTGCACTTTTTTTTAAGCCGAATTGTTCTGAAAAATGGTACATGCAGCAGGATTAAAATTTTCTAAAAAATCAAAACACTGCTGTGACATCCTCACACGGTGACACTGCACTAGCGATTTGCCGATCGCTGGTGATCGGCATGGGCAGCGCATTCCTCCTTATTAGTGTGAACCAGGCCATAATGGGAACAGATGTGGCATACTGTGATTCTAGCAGACTCTGTCGATCTCTGCCAATAGTTAGGCCTAAAGTTGGCCAAAATGTATTTTTAATTCAAGGTTCACAGTCAAATTTTCTGTTTGATTGTAACATTTAAAAAAAATCTGATTAATGTACCACACATGTGTTCAATTTTTACCCAATTATGAAAAAAAAGATTGAGAATAGCTTGGGAGTATACATAAGGCAACTGACAATTTACCCTTCAGTATTCAATTTTCATCAAAATTATCCAGCACTTTCAAATAAAAACGGGAAATCCGATCGGATTTTTTGCTCAAATAAAAAAAAAAAAAAAAAGCTTTCGATTGTTCTGAAAATCCGATCATTTTTATCTAAATGCCGTATAATTAGATCACTTAATTGTATCGTGTGTGGCCACTTTAAAGTTGCACTTTATCTTTTATAAATTCCTTGTAAAGCTCAATTCTTTTTTTCCTTTTGGTTTGTTGGTTTTGAATAGTGTGAAAACGGATTAATAACAAGGATTAATTCCTGTCTGTGACCCTGCTGGAGGGATTGTCCCTCACTCCTTGTCCTTGGGACCTTCTTGGAGCTTTTAGGGGCCCATACACTGGTCGATTTCAGCGATCGATATATTCTAGAATCGATCGATCAGAAATCGATTCTATCAAATCAATCAATTGATTTGCGGCTGATTTCGGTCGATTTGATCTATCTGACAGATTGGAAAATCTAGGTCGATCTGCTGCTGGCAGCAGATCGATGGCCCATAGAGTTGCATTGGATCTAATGGTGCAATAATGCATATAGATTTTTTTCCAATAGATGTAATTCTGAAATCTATTGGAAATCTGTTCCTAGTGTGTGGCACAGATAGATTCCTGTCAGATTCGACTTGACAGGCATCTGACAGAAATCTGTAGGGGCCCATACACTCAGCCGATTTTCTGGCCGATCGATCGATTAATCGATTGCAAATCGGTTGGCCGATCGACGGCCGATTTCGATCGATTTTGATGGATTTCCATCGAACTGGCAGGGTGGAAAATCTAGGTCGATCTGATGAGATTGCTTATCATTTTGCATTAGCCCTAATGGAAATCTGATGGCAAAAAAATGCCATCAGATTGAATTTCACTAGATTTCAAACTGAAATCTATTGGAATTCTATCCTGGTAAAAAATGTTCTAAAAACACATCAGATAGATCATCAGATGCATTTCTTATCTATCTGCTGCCAATCTGACGAGTGTATGGGCACCTTACCTGATGGTCGAATCTGCTGCAAATCTATAAGTGTATGGCCAAATTTGTGTTTTTCTTGTGAAAATGATTTGCTTCTCAGACAAGAACAGACGGACAGCAATAGAAGCTAGATTGGGACTGTTAAAATTCTGGCTGCCCCGTCATCCTCACTTCCTGTCTGAAAAGGAAGTGATAAAAAAAATTTTCAGACATGGGAACACAGTGCAAAAGTAAAAATGAAAGGAGTTCCTTGGCCCGTTTTTCTAAATCTTAGGTTAAAAAAAAGTTACTAGAATCAGGCTTTATTGAAGTCCCTAGTCACTAACCACCTGCAGCATTGAATGGGGAAAGAAGAGACATGCCTATCAATATTTCATTTGTTGTTATCAATCATAAATATATTTGCACTATTATGAGGATAATAGTGCAAATACCTGTTAACCAGAGGAGATTTTGGTGACCTTGGTAGCTATTGGCAGACCCACAGCCAGTGGGTATTAAGGAGGACAGCGCTGTATGCTTTGAAAATAATTAATCATACATGTACTGTATATCATAGTTTTAACAGATTTTCATTAAATTCAGTATAAATGATGCATGTCCGGAAGCGCTGCCAAATGCTATTGCTATTGGAAACTACATGTAGGTTCCAGGACCGCTAAGCACTGCACCTCAGGGGGTCAAAAATGATGCATGTTGGGAAGCGCTGACGAAAACTACCAAATGCTATTGCTATTCTGTACACTTGTGAGCGATAGTTTGGATCCAATGCTGTACAGATGCATCATTAGCCTACAGGCTAATGACACGTTTTCTCTGTGGACGGTGGAGCATGGCCGATGGCATGCTGCATGGCAGGGCAAGCATAGTGAGTAGGAGAACAATGTACTCAGCCGAGTTGATCTGTTAGGCCGCAAACACACATCAGACCATAGTCTTTTGAAAATGAAAGATCACAGCCCAATCTTACCACTCTTCATGTAGTATGAGAGCCATACCTTCACAGTCTTTTCTATGGAGCTGAACTCCCCATTAGAAAAATATCTTTGCAAGATGCTGCACACACAGATGCTGTACAGGCACAAAATATCAGTATCTGCAAAAGATCTGTTCCTGCCAAAGATCCGTTCCTGCAAATTGCATTCATAGTCTATGAGATCTGCAGATCATCATACACACCTTGTTTAACTGACATTCATCTGCAGATCAGACAATCATCTGCAGATCTGAAAATCCATCCTGGTGGATCTGATCTGCAGATGAAGGTCTGTTAAACAAGGTGTGTATGATGATCTGCAGATCTCATAGACTATTAATGCATTTTGCAGGAACGGATCTTTTCCCGGAACAGATCTTTTGCAGATACTGATCTTTTGAATGTATACATCATCTGTGTGTGCAGCATCTTGCAAAGATTTCTGTCTGATGGGGAGTTCAGCTCCATAGAATAGACTGTGTAGGTATGGCTCTCATACAACATGGAAGGGGGTAAAATTGGTCTGTGATCTTTCATTTTCAAAAGACTATGGTCTGATGTGTGTATGAGCCTTTAGGTTAACCACTTGCTGATGCATCAAAGGAGTTCAGGAGCCTCTGTATACACGCTGGATTCTTGCCAGAGAGGCAATGGGAGTGTTCCATCTAGCATGTGTACAAGGTTTGAGGGCCCATTTCCACATAGTGTAAATTTGCATTGTGAAAATTTGCATTAGCACTAACACCAATATAATTTCAATGTAGTAGTTTATATTGAATGCATTATTTGTAATCCGTTCTGATTTGGAATAAAAACAGGCTGCATGTTGCAGATTCTTGCACCACTCATTGTTCCACATTCGATTTGCATGTAGTGAAAGTTAAAGGTTCCAAATTTTTGCTTTTTTTTATGCAAATGTTTGCATCTGTTTTTCGCATATATGCTTCTTCCTGTTTCCTGTTTAGTCCCAGTGATGTCATGTTGCAGTGGAGATGAAAAATGGATTGTGAAAATTGGCGTAAAAAAAGCATTTATTTTCACAAATACGCATAAAAAAATTGCGCAACCGTACTCAGATCATATGTTAGACAGTGGAAATGGGCACAAAGGCTGTATTCACAGTAGTGGTTGCAAGGGCTTAAAACTGGCATGTTACTACTGCACAGCTGACTGACCTGTGTTCAGATACACGTTTAGGAGTGGCACAGTCTAGGCCAGTTAAAAAACTACAGCTTGCAGAATTTGGGGTGCGGAAAATGCATGCGCCTTTCAGTATGTCAGTTGATGTTCTCTGGGCCCGGACATTGTGTAAATCATCCCTTTAAGCAGGGCCGGATTTAAGCCAAGGCCACATAGGCCATGGCCTAGGGCACCACAGGATCAAGGATGGGTGAGCAGCAGGCTATACTAGCGGGAAGAGTCACCTGGCTACTTATACTGGTGGGAGGGGGTCATCAGGCTATCTATATGGAAGTGGGGGTAGGTCATCTGGCTTCTTATACTAGAGGGAAGGGGGAGGGGTCATCAGGTTACCTATACTGGAGGGAAAGGGGGGGTCATCATCTAAACTAGAGGAGGGGGAAGGGTCAGCAGGCTACCTATACTAGAGGGCTGCTGACAGTGGCCTTGGGCGGTAAAGAGTACAAATCTGGCCCTGCCTCTAAAAAGTGTCCATATTTCAACTTTTTGTTGATTGTATTTGGAAAATCTAACAAATCCACTGTACATCAGTTTTTTTTTTTTCTTCAAAAATTTTTGTAAAAAACTCTTTTGTTGAATCACGGTATGGCCACCTTAAGTGCAGCTAAGGCTATAAAATGTGTTAATCCAAAGGTGTTAATTGTTAAACCAAAACATTATTCTTAAAATAAAGCATGTCGTTTACTTGCAAGGCATCAGTGTTGTCCTCCTTAGCATTTCAGCACTATCTCCTGTTTATATGTTCTCTGAAATCCAAACAGTTGGCACACAGTGACCCGGATGTCCTTCATTACACCTTTCCGATATGCCCACTTTCCCTTTGTGCGACCTTAGTCCATTTCCATCTTCCAATCTGCAAGCTGCACATTCACTTCACTACCGTCTTTCCCCGAATATAAGACACTGTCTTATATTCTTTTTGGGGATTAAATGTGTGCTAGGGCTTATTTTCGCCGGTGGGAGGGGCTAGACGCTATGTGTATGGGGAGGCTCTTACCGCAACTCCCTTGTGGCTGCGTCCTTCTCTGTTCCAAGTACCGGTAATTCCTCCGGCGGTGGCATTGTAATCAATCTGTGAGGGCGCCCTTTGACCTTCACGCAGTACGCTCGTTCGGGCTCTACGCTGGCGCTCTCTTCCTGTCATCATGTGCGCCCGGCTGATGCGTCCCAGGCGCACATTGATTAATCATTGTGCGCCTGGGACGCATCAGCCAGGCGCACATGACGGGAAGAGAGCGCCAGCGCAGAGCCCGAACTAGCGTACTGCGTGAGGGTCAAAGGGCGCCCTCACAGATTGATTACAATTCCGCCACCGGAGGAATTACTTGGAACGGAGGGGAACGCAGCCACAAGGGAGGTGCGGTAAGAGACCACACACCTCCCCATGCACAAAGCGTCCACCCAGCTAGGTCTTAATTTCGGAGTAGGTCTTATATTTCAAGCATGCTTGAAATATAAGGGAGGCCTTACTTTCGGGGTAGGTCTTACTTTAGGGGAAACACGGTACTTGGACTGACATCATGAAGTAGTCCTATCTGGGGCTGAGTAATGGAGGGCATCTTGGGTGACCTCTCCAGCAGTTGAGATTCAGCAGAATGGTAATCATTTTTGACCTGCTTCAGGTATATTTTAAGCTACTCACACAAACTTTTTGTTGTGGGTATGACCGAGATGGTCAGTGAGATGCAGATTTGTTTCCACCTTGCAACTGGACCAATCAAAATTAGCAGGTAGTTCACGTTTGGCCCAATTTCACGCTGCATACAGTGAAATTTGCTGGCAAAACAGAATTTGCATCTCATTGTCCATCTCTAGCATTTTTGTGATCTTTTTATACAAAACAAATAACATTTTCAATCGGCCGTGGTGGAAATTTCTGATCAATTTTTGAATAGTGTAGGATAGATTGTACATTTCTGGATTTATAAACCCAAACAATTTTTAGGGGGCGTTTTCAAAAAAAATTTTCATAATGGGGGGGGGGGGGGGGGGGGAATAAAGCACAGTTTTGTTATACCTTGATAAGCAATCAATCAATCAAGAGAAATAAAATATATATATATATATGTGTGTGTATTGCCACATCGGGGTCTGGAAGAGGATTTTTTTTTCCTCACACAGTGGCTTATTTCATAGACCGTAACCTCAACTCCTTCCTGCCATTCCCATAGAAGTTTAAACTGTGAGCTTTTCATCTAACCTTCACCTCACTTCAACGTGACTAACCATATAATAATTTCTGCTTTCTCCTTTGTTTCCATTTGTTCTGATCTCTTCCTTCTCTCTCTCTCTCTCTCTCTCCCCCCCTCTCTCTCTCTCTCTCTCTCTCACGCGCTCTCTCTCTCTCTCTCTCTCTCTCTCTCTCTCTCTCTCTCTCTCTCTCTCTCTCTGCTATGTCTCTCACCCTGCCTTGTCTCTCCCCCTTACTGTTACTCTCTCACAATATTTCCCATTTTTTTCCCCTGCCATCTTTCTCTCTTCCAAACCCCCACTCCTTGTGTCTCGAGCTCTTTCCTTTATTCCACTATTTGCTGTTTCTTCTACTTACTCTTCCCATCATGGTTTTTTTTTTTTTGCTTCCTCCTCTAATGCTATGATTCTCTACAACCTGCTCTATCTCCTGCTTTCTCTCTTGCAGTGCCTCCTGTTCTCTTTTCCTGCTATCTGTTTCTCTCCCTTCCCCTCATCTTGCTTTCTCTATCCCTTCCCTTGCTCCCACTCTCTTTTGCAATTTCACTTACTCCTTTCTGCCATCTCTTTTTTCTCTCTCTCCCTCCTCTCTTTCTATGGCTTTTTGCACCTGCCTGATGTCCTGCTCTCTGTCCCTCTGTCCACACTCTCTCATTTTTTTTTCTTCTCTTTCTTCTACCTTTTCTTTTGCTAAACCTAACAAATCTACAAACTGCCAGAACTTGACTAGTGATTTCAGTTTAGTTTGCAGTGACCATCTTATAAGATGTAATACCTGTATGCATGTTATGTTTTGCTGTGTTAGAGCTTTGAGAGCAAGTAGCTGTGTAACTGAGCTCTCACAGAACCTCTGTTTTGGATTGTACTGACTGAATTATGCAAAAGAGACAACCATGCAAATTAGTGTCTGAATGCTTCAAGGACCACAAAAACTGAAGTACATGTTGTCTTACATGATACAGTTTATATTAAAGAAGAAAACATCCAAACTTTTTCTTTGGTCCGAGTGAGAAAGGGTTGGTTCCACATTGAGGAGATTTTTCTCCTTCCTTTCTAAGTGATTGGGAAAACCACAACAGAAAGTGAAAGGAAATTTCTACAGTAGAGAGATTGAAATAAATAACAGCAGTCAGGGAAAATTTCAGAACGTACCCATATTTTATTGCGGTCTGTAGCAGTTATCCATTCATGCTTAAGTAATTGGAGCGATGTGTGTGTGTATCTATCTATATATTATATGTATGTATATAGTGGGATGCGAAAGTTTGGGCAACCTTGTTAATCGTCATGATTTTCCTGTATAAACCGTTGGTTATTACGATAAAGAATGGCAGTTAAATATATCATATAGGAGACACACACACTGATATTTGAGAAGTGAAATTAAGTTTATTGGATTTACAGAAACTGTGCAATAATTGTTTACCGGTAAACAAAATTAGGCAGGTGTATAAATTTGGGCACCACAAAAAATGAAATTCATATTTAGTAGATCCTCCTTTTGCAGAAATTACAGCCTATAAACACTTCCTGTAGGTTCCAATGAGAGTCTGGATTCTGGTTGAAGGCTTTTTTTGGACAATTCCTCTTTACAAAACATCTCTAGCTCATTTAGGTTTTATGGCTTCTGAGCATGGAGAGCTCTCTTTACCTCACACCACAGATTTTCAATTCTATTCAGGTCTGGTGACTGAGATGATCATTCCAGAATGTTGTACTTGTTCTTCTGCATGAATGCCTTAGTGGATTTTGAGCAGTATTTAGGGTCATTGTCTTGTTGAAAGATCCAGCCCTGTCGCAGCTTCAGCTTTGTCACTGATTCCTGGACATTTGTCTCCAGAATCTGCTGATACTGAGTGGAATCCATGCGCCCCACAACTTTGACAAGTTTCTTAGTCCTTACACCGCCACACATGCCCACAGCATGATGTAACCACCCCATATTTTACTGTAGGTAGCAGGTGTTTTTCTTGGAATGCTGTGTTGTTTTTCCTCCATGCATAACGCACCCTGGTTATGCCCAAATAATTCAATTTTAGTTTCAACAGTCCACAGCACCTTATTCCAAAATGAAGCTGGCTTGTCTAAATGTGCTTTAGCATACCTCAAGTGGTGCGGTTTGTGCTGTGGGCGGAGAAAAGGCTTCCTCTACATCAGGGCTTTTCAACCCTGTCCTCAAGTACCACCAACAGTGCATGTTTTGCAGAAAACCACAAACCTGCACAGGTGAGGTAATTAGTGTCTCAGCAGAGCTGATTAACTAACTCGGTGGATTTCCACAAAACATGCACTGTTGGTGGTACTTGAGGACAGGGTTGAAAAGCCCTGCTCTACATCCCTCCACATACGGCATCTTCTTGTGTAAAGTGCGCCGCCTGGTTGAACCATGCACAGTGACTCTATCTGCAGCAAGATGATGTTGTAGATCTTTGGTGCTGGTCTGTGGACTTACTCTGACTGTTCTCACCATTCATCGCTTCTGTTTATCCGAGATTTTTCTTGGTATGCCATTTTAAGCCTTAACTTGAACTGAGCCTGTGGTCTTCCATTTCCTCAATATATTCCTAACTGTGGAAACAGACAGCTAAAATCTCTGATACAGCTTTCTGTACCCTTCCCCTAAACCATGATGGTGAACAATCTGT
Organism: Hyperolius riggenbachi; assembly: GCF_040937935.1. Taxonomy (NCBI): domain Eukaryota; kingdom Metazoa; phylum Chordata; class Amphibia; order Anura; family Hyperoliidae; genus Hyperolius; species Hyperolius riggenbachi. The sequence goes on from NC_090654.1 coordinate 186,746,795, forward strand.
CTCCTATACGAAATATGTAACTGACATTTTTTATCGGAACAACCAACGATTTATACAGGAAAATCATGACGACTAACAAGGTTGCCCAAACTTTCGCATCCCACTGTATATACATATACATATAGCGTGTGCTTTCTTACCACACTTGTCGCACGAAATCAACTCTCCTGCATGTGCCAAAGTGAACAACGACCTGTTGTTTCAATTACTTTTGTACACCTAGGATGATCCCCCAATTTCTAACATGACAATTGTCTCAGTTGATCCACCAGTTGGATTGAGAATGAAGCCCGCTATCAGTCGTTGTCATTTGCTGTAAAATTAAAAAAAAAATTTTTAGCCTGTACAGCGAAATCTGTGGTTCCTCGGACATTTTCAACTATTTTTGTAGAGCGTGTGTACAAGGCTTAAGAAGGTTAAGAGGACCAGGGGGATCATTTTGTTAGACTGGGAGTGCTGCTGTCAATCACGCTGCTGTCGTCCGGTGTTTACTGCGCAGGCGCAGTAGTTCTACGCCTGCACACAACACTCCAGATGACGTCAGCGCAGCCGAGAGCGGCTCTCTCGCAGGCGCATTAGATGCGCGTCAGTATCTACACCGGTAGAGGACCCCGAGTTAGAGGCTGGAAGTGTAGCTTCAGCGAGGGACATATCGGCTGCTAGAGGTTTTGGGGAAGCTCCAGGTAAGTAGATCTTTTTTTGTTTGTTTGTTTTTGTTTTTATCAAGCTCGGATCTGTCCTTTAGAGGATTTAAATTAGGTTCTGCAATAGTGTGTAGGGATGTTTCAAGCTGTAATGTTAGAGTTAGATTTAGGGAAAAGAGTGCAATATAAATGTTCTGAGACAAGACAAGATACAGAACTTTTTTTCTGGCGGACTCAAAGCGCCAGAGCTGCACTCTATAGGCAGTAGCAGTGTTAGGGAGACTTGCCCAAGGTCTCCTACTGAATAGTTGCTGGCTTACTGAACAGGCAGAGCCAAGATTCGAACCCTGGTCGCCTGTGTCAGAGGCAGAGCCCTTAAACATTACACTACTATTCAGCCACCACTAGTAGCCACCATAGTCTTGGCTATCCCATACCAACAGGGATCTGGTGATGGCGGATAAGTGTGTGTTCTGTTTGCTTGAGTCTTAATGTTAAAAATAGGCCTGGCTAATACAGTACTATATCCCAGTCTATATACCTACCATGAACACTGTGTTAAATGTTAAAATACAATAATTGAAAGTATATTTACCTTGGGAGAGCCGGGGAACCCAGTCTTTGAATACGGCAGAGCACACAAACAGCCTAATGCTAGGTACACACGTTGCGATTTCCCGCGTGATTTGCGGGATCAATGGGATCGGTTCGATTATTTCCAACATGTTCGATCGTGTTTCGATGGATACAGCCGAATATGCAAAATCGACGGCTGTATCCATCGAAACACGATCGAACATGTTGGAAATAATCGAATCGATCCCGCAAACCTAACCTGGTATTTGTTGCATGTAACCTGTGCAGAGGGCGTTATCCCTTTCAGAGTGTACACCTTACATTTTTTTGGTCTTCTCTTGGCAATGATTCTAATTTATATCAACTGAACTTAACACCTGCAGTACGAAGGTGGTTTTCTAGGGCTGCTGAAATGGAATGCTGCTAAGCATCTTAAGTATGTCATACACACTCAGAAATACTGATATAAATATATTATTTTACCTCTATTGTAAAGTACTGAGCCAAGCAATAACGGTAGCATTCAGCAATAGTTGCAGTCTGGTCAGATAGCTTGGGGCCATGTTCCAGACAGTGTCCCACAAGAACTGGCGTTCATGCTGATTGTATAATTATTTTTCGGTGCAATGGTAGTATTTTGCAGGTTGAATAAAAGTGAATTTCCAAGCAGTAGCTAACCATTTAATTTACAGCAGAAGTGTAGAAGAAGTATTACATCCCACCTTTGTGAGTGTATATACATATATATTTATTTCTACCATATAATACCAACCTATGCCAGCGATATCACACCATTGAGCTCCTGGTCACTCTCCTTTCTCTAGACTCTCGGAGGCTACTAGTATCACCCCTGTACTAAATGTTGAAAATGTGTTCTTAGAATGTGTTTAGATAACGTTACTAAAGAATTAAGTTTGTAGACTGTGTTTTATTTTTCGTTATTTTATTTTCTTTTGCTTGTCTCTAGAAGGGCGTCAATTCACTAAGCTTAACTCCTGTCTTTAATAACTCTTCTGAGCTGTTTTACAGTTATCACAATTATATCACCATGGTGATGACTGTAAAACAGCTCAGAAGAGTTATTAAAGACAGGAGTTAAGCTTAGTGAATTGAGGCCAATTTTGTCTTGTTCACTTTGGGTAGAAGAAGCAAATCTTGGTGTTGTTACCTATTCATGTTACTTCAGTTTTTCTTTCTTGATTTGTATGATTAATCAAATCTTCAGTAATAATAGAAATTGCTGCAAAAAAAAAACCCAACAACTAGAAAAGAGCTTCCATCTTGAAAAGTATAGATAATCATTTGTCTATATTACAGAAAGAAGACATGGTTCCTCCAGCAAGCCCCCTCTAACACCTCCATCATCGTCTGTGTATCCCCTGTACTCCACGCCTTCATCAAAAAGCAAAGCGGGCGGCAGCAGCACGCGTACGTCCAGCAGTGCAAGCGGTAGTGCCTCCTCCAACTCCAAGCTGATAAAATCTCCCAAAGAAAAGCTACAGATAGGTGGGAACAACAGGTCGATGCATCCCACGCAACACATCAAAGCACCACAAGACAAAATGTAAGTAGACAATGGCAATGCACAGTGCAACACAAAGGGAATATTATTATTATTTATTTATAAAGCGCCAACATATTCCGTGGCGCTGTACTGAATATTTAGATTACCCCGCCAGTATTTTATTATTTTACAGAACTGGAACGTAGATGTACTATTTGTAGGTTTTCAAAGCAGGTTAAAATGTAATAATAGGGAGTCATCTGGAGTAGTCCGAAGTCCCTTCCAGAGAAATGCAGAAACACAGAGATCACAGAATACCCATATAGTGTTGTAATTCACGGCACCAGGTATGTATAGCTAGGTTAAAAGAAAGGTACTCACAAATGTGGGTTGCAACAACAGCAACCACAGTGTCGGGCAACTGAGGAAAACCTGTCCTCATTGGGGTCTTTGATCCTCTGCAGATTGATGGGTCGCACTTTTCAAAAATAGTTAAGACTCACTGAGGAACTCAAAGCACAACCCTAGTAAGGGATTTTTTTTTTTGGGGGGGGGGGGGGGGAGCGATACACTGGGATTGAAGAGGTGTCCCAAAAAGAAAATTGAATGGTTGTAAAATGTTCAACAGATAAGAATAAAAATTAAAACAACGTGTTTCGTGGTTCTGAGCATGCTTCCTCAGGTTAGGTACAGTGTATCAGGAGTAGAAAGTCTGTCACCAGGCACTCCTACTAATGGACTTATATTTCTCTCAAGACACTGTACAGTACTGAGGAAGCGGGCTCAGACACACAAAATGTGTTAAGTATTTCATTAAAGACCCTGTTTAGTGGTTTACTTAATCAGTTAAGCTTTTAGTCTTACCTTTTGAACATTTTAGAATTATTTGATTTTCTTTTTGGGGCACTCATCCATCCCAGTGTAAAGTCTGATTGAGGGCCCGTTTCCACCATCGCGAATCCGCATGCGGGCAACGCATGCGGATTCGCACAGTCAGTACAAGTGGATGGGACTGTTTCCACTTGTGCGTTTCCCCGCACGTTTTTCTGTGCAGAAAAAATCTGCAGGGTAGGGGCCTCAGAATTCGCCTGCGTGTGGAATGCAGGCGAATCGCACGCAATGTATTTAATAGGGAATTCGCATGCGTTTTCCCCATGCGTTTTTGCCGCGATTTCGCATGCGATTTCGCATAGGTACCCATGTTAATTCACACAGGCAGTGACATGGTTAAAATCGCATACAGCCTTACCTATGCGAAATCGCATGCGAAATCGCAGGAAAAAACCGCATGCGGAATCGCACCCGCATGCGATTTGCCTGTGGTGATTCGCCGGCGATTTCGTAAAGCTATAGTGGAAACGGGCCCTGAAGTAGAAGAAGCAGAACATGGCTGACAGTCACCAAGTCTGGAGACTGTCTTTGTAAGGTTAGAGATAGGAGACGTTTAACTTGGCAAATAATGTGGGCCAAAAAGGCACTTAAAGCCAATGTAAATTCAAATATTTAAAAAGAAAACTGGCTCCTATAGAGCTTTCCTGTCCCTCTCACGGTCCTCTCGTTCCAACACTGTCACCTCATTCAAATCTGCCATTGCAGGAGGCTTCAGGAGCCCATGTGCTTTCGAAGACGGGCGGCTCCGTACTGGGTATGCGTGAGCGAGCACGCAGGCGCAGTACGGAGCCATCCTCCTTTAGGAGCACTTGGGCTTCCGAAGCCCACGTAACGGGTGACGGCGCTGGAACAAGGGGGCTAGGAGGGGAACAGGAAGGCTCTATAGGACCCCAGAGCCTTCTCTCTCTCTCCTTAGGTAAGTTTATTTATTTATTTATTCATATTGATATTCACTTTCAATACAGTTTTTTGTGGAATAAGACTCAGGATACCACATTGATGATCAAATAATTTCACTCAAGGAGAATGAGTAATATCTCTCCTAGTGGAGATAATTAAAAACAATGTAATGCTTGAAAATATCAAAATCCAGATTAAGAATTTACAACTGGGGCAATAGATGTGGATCTATAACAAGCGATGGGGCTAAAATCACCTTCTCCTTGTGGATTCACCTAAGAAATGGCAGACATAATGGGCATGATTCACAAAGCTTTTTTTTTTGCCTGCTTTCCTCGGTTTTCACCTTTTCTATGTTACATTTTTAAGCTCCCAAAGAGCAAAAATATAAGTAAGGTAAGAATATAATATAATTAAGGTAAGAAAAGTAATATTGAAATGAAGTTAATCCAGAACAACTTACTTTGAGTGATTATTTTGCTTGTAATGCTGGGCATACACGAGTCGATCCGGCGGCTCGATTAGCCGCCAGATCGACTCCTGCTGCGCCCCCCCTCGTCCGCGTGTGCGCCCGGATCGATTCCCGCTCATCCGCGCCGACGCTTCTTATCTTCCGCTCGATTCGCCGCTATTGTCTGCCCGCGGGGATCGAGCGTGGAATCGATCCCCGCGGTAATAGAACACGTCGGATATTATCAATCGAGCCATTAGCGGCTCGATTGATAACAGCGCACCTTGCCATGTATGCACAGCATTAATGTGCTGAAAGGTTATTTTTACCAATTAAGTGATAAATAAGTCATTTATGAGAAGTTTTGTTATTAGAGCCAATTGTGTTTGTTCCTAGTTCTTGGACTACTTGGTGAGATACTTGTGCCTATATTTCTTCCCTTCGCATGCACAGGATGTCGCTTACCCATAGTACTTCTGTGAGACAGACCTTGAACTTCACTTAAAGGGAACTGAGCACATTCTCTTTCACTGGAATCTCTCATGGCATAGAAGCTGCCATGTTCCCCCCTCCCCTTCTCACATTCCTTATTTACAGAAGTCAGAGATGATATCTTGACACTTTGACACACACAATGTCTTTGAAGAAACAGACCTAATTACTCACCCCCTTTGTTAATGAAAAGGTATTGTTTACGTCTTGGTAATTAGCTCAATAAAACAATTAGCTTCCTGCAGTCTCTGCAGTTGGGGACGGTGGGGCAGGCCTGCTGAAACAGGCTAATAAAACTACTTTGAATGTAAAATACAAGGTAAAATGAAAGTTTATTTTAATAATGAAACAGATTGTTGGCATGCATTTTTCATGTGCTATAGAAATGTTCTGATTGCTAAAAAAGGTTCTCGGTTCACTTTAAGTAGTCCTTGCATCGCATCGCCTCGCATCCCTCCGCAAGTACTTCCATACAACCGGATGTGGCGTAATGTGGCTTCCCATCGGTGGCTATGGGGACTCGGATGTGTGCTGCGGGAAACCACATAATTTACCATCATCACGCCGGACCGTTTAGGTAAATTCACGTCGATGGAACCTACTCCACTGGCGTGAATTGGTTGCAGTGTACTGCGATGTGGGGCGGTTTCCGAATAGCAACGTGTCTAGTGGAAACGGGTCCTTGGTCTTTCACAAAGTTACATTGCCAAACACCAAACTCTTATTGTTGGCATGCTTTGTGATATGAAAGTAATTTATGATTGAAGATAGGTTTCATTTAAAATGCATATATCCTCCTATACATTCCCAGGCACATCCTCTACCAAAATAAAGAAATGTCTGAGTTATAGGAGTGTATAACTACAAAGAGAAGATGTGATTTTTGTTTTTCTGTTCGCAGCCACTAGAAATGATTGTGGTGGCTGCACAGCTCAGGCCCACAGGAGTTTTTTCAGCCATCCTTTTGAACCGCCGGTGATACCAAAAGTGGTAGGGTAATAAAAGGCAATTGGAAAGATTCCACAGGGACCATTGTGATTTCTTTAAATCGCAATTGCTGGTCCTGCAGTATTTTTGGAGTGATTACGCTTCAATACATGGTATGGGATTAATGCAAAATTGCATTCCAATCACTGTAGAAAACGATTTTTTCTGTGCTTTTTCTACCCAAAACCACAAAAAAAAATCGCAGTCACTGTACAAAGCGCTAGCATTAAATCCAAAAGCTCTTTAAAATCACTAGAAAATGATACTAAAATCGCTACCAAAAGCACTTGGCAGTTGCGTTTTGCCACTTATAGTGTGCCCCAGCCCTATCTCTTCATATATGCTATATTAAACTTGACCAAGATGGCAGATAATGATCGCCTTTGACAAGAATCTAGCATTTGTACAGCCCCACCCTCAATGCCCACCTGGCAGTTTGAACTGGACGAAGGCATTGTTCTTGTTCACGCCACCCGCTCCGTGACGCTGCTCGGACAGCACTCAGTTATACTCCTCACCACCTCTTAGCCGCCCCATTTCAGGATTTTTTTTATTAGAATACCTTCTGCCTATCCCTGCGCACCACTTAACCTTAAGATTTTCCCCCAAAACCCCATGCCTGCTCACTTACATGGATTCTCGGTTGTCCCCTCTCCGATTAATTCTTGGACGTCTTCATAGGCCTGGTGCACACCAGAGGAGTTTTTCTGAGCGTTTTGAGTTTTTAAATCTGCTGCTAATGTTATCCTATGTGTCTGTGCACACTGGAGCAATGAGGTTTTGTAAAAAAAAAAAAAAACCATAGCATTACATTGGGAAGAGCTTTTAGAGGTTTCAAAAGCTCTTCCCAATGTAATGCTATGGGTTTTTTTACAAAACCTCATTGCTCCAGTGTGCACAGACACAATAGGATAACATTAGCAGCAGATGTAAAAACTCAAAACGCTCAGGAAAACTCCTCTGGTGTGCACCAGGCCATAGTGTTAAGTAGAATTGGAGGATGAGAAAGGGAAAAGGTGCTGATGGGATTTAATAACTTCCGTCAGTCATTGAAGGCATCATTTGTAGAGCAGGAAAGGCTAAATGTTCATAAGATTTTCCCTTACTAGGCATGTCCCCCTCTTCAATGGCAGTCCTCTTTCAATATGCAGAATTGTATCTCCTATCCTTTTCAGATCGTTTGAAAATGACAGCTGTGATTTCAGCCTGCCTGGGAAAGTTGGTGTCTAAATTGTAATTCCACCCTGTTGGCTGGTAGTAACAGATATGAAATATTCTTATATGCATTTGATATGTGCCTGTTTAAGGTTCAATAGAAGATTATAAAAAATATGTTCCACATTTTAAAAGTAAAAAAAACTTTCCTCATAAAAGCTTTGTGTAATTGTGTCCTCTGTCTTTCCTTAGAATGACCCCATCTGTTAAAGTGGAGAAAATGCATACAATCCCAAAGACGGATGGCGTGTTGTTAAAGTCAGCTGCTGGGTCTACCTGTTCCTCTTCTGTCAGCTCCTCAGTAAAGACTGGCCTTAACTGGCAATCAATACCAAAGCCACCTTTGCCTTCCCCTGGACAGATACCAAATGGTAAAGGAATTCTCTCAACTCCTCCGAATGTGGAAAAGAAATCAGAAGATACGAACTGTAGGAAATATTTACACAAGAGACTGTCAGGTAAGTACACCTCTTGTAATGTTTTTACTGTGTTTCCAAACTACATATTGCCCACATGACGATGGGTTTATATGATATAAAGGACTCCACTCTCTTGCAAGTATCCTTTTTTTTTTTTTTTTTTTTTTTTTTTTTATATATATATATAAATGTAGTACTAAGTAAGGAAGGGGTAGAACCTCTTTACAGTTTTATCACTAACTGTGCCCAATTTGGAGAAAATTTCCCTTCTTACCTGTGCCATTGACGCTTTTAGTTTACCACCAAAAGTTGGGCAAAGTCACTTCATGGAGATGGCAAGAACCAAACTATAAAAAACAACAGAGAACAATGAGTATATGGACAGGTTTCCCTTGTTGCTTTGTTCTTGTAGGAACTTCAGAATCCTGCCCTTTGGAAATGAGAGGAATTCCTTCCAGCAGGGGCTCAGACAAAATGAACACCTCAACGGAGCTTCTTATTAATACACCTTATTCATTCACCCCCCCCCCCCCCAGTCTACTTTATTACTCCCCTCTGTGTTTCTATTTTGCAGAATTTCCTCCCTTCCTGTCCATGTGACTCCCAACAGGCTTAATTTGATCCTGTGGTTTCATTTGTGGCAGCAAGCTTACTGCTTACGCCACCTCCCCACATTACAAATTATTGTGTTTTTTCACTGATGTCGCCATAATTATTGAAGATGTTTACTTCTGCCAAGATAGGAGGCTAGGACAATTTCCCTGAATGAAAGGACTCTGACCGCAGAACAAAATTGAAATTTGTCATACTTCAAATCAAGGTAGCCATACATCTAGCGATGATGGGTGGATTCGGACAAGAGACAAATCTCTCTCTGATTGAATCTAATCAGAGAGAGATCTGTCAGCTGCCCATACACCACAGGCGAATTCTTGATTTCAGCATGAGTCCACCGCTTTCGATGATGACCCTAGTGTATAAATGTGCCCCATGTGTGTGCATTTATACAGCACCCATCCTGTGTCGCCCGCTTTGCAGTGCCCATACGTCCTCTGAATCCCCTGCTCTTACATTAGCACTATAAATATAGCACACGGCGCGTGTGTGACTTCACCCGCCACGCTGCCAGCATGTATACCGCTAACGAAGAGTGGGAGATTCCGAAGACAGATGGGCACTGCACGGAGGTAATGTAAAAATACAAACGTGGGGAAAATTTATACACTAAGGGGGCAGGGCCAGGGGAGATGTCGCTCATTCCGATATCATTCGCTGTTAACGCCTCACACCAGATCCACCACAACGGCCAACATCTTGCAGCATGTCCGTCGTCGATTGGGCATGTTCTTGGCTGCTCCGATTTTTATCCAATTCGATAATCAAATTAGATGGTCGAGAGATGTATGGCCACCTTAGTTTTGGGTTGTGCTGGGATTTTAAACCGTGAAGGACACAGGATTTAAACAAGGACTCAAGTCAATTTCTTTATTTTAATCATGGATAGACCTAGAATGAGGTAACATCTCCTCTGCTTTACACTTCTCTCCGCAATATTTAAACGCACCCCCTCCTCCGTAAGAAAACCTCATACTCACCAAATGCCTTTGAAATTCCACCAGTGACTTGATGTGCTTGTTTGTTATCGTACATCAATGTGTTCACCATGTGAGCCCCCACATCTGCATATGTTGGCGCTTTATAAATACAACAATTGGCCTGCCAATCACCCTTCAGTGGTCTAAATTCACATGCAGAATCCATACAGCAATGCTTCCAGTGTTGGTAGGTATTCTTAGGTGGAGGGAATATGCATCTAGTAGGTGAGGGAGAAGGGTTTAACATTTTGGAGAAAGGCTTTCAAAGAAACATGACCTAAAGAAAAGCTACCTAAGGTAAGCGCAGAGGTACCATATTTTTTGGACGCCAGACTATAAGACTCACCTAGGTTTAGAGGACAAAAAACCAGGGGGAAAAATATACTAAACTTGCTTTGGGGGCATCTTGTAGATGTCCTTCCCCAATTATTGTATCATTTCCTGTCCCCCTGGTGTCGTCCTCCTGTCCCCCTTGGTGATCTTCTCCCATCCCTTTTGGTGTCTTGCTTCGTGTTCCTCTTGGTGTCCTCCTCCATGTCCCCCAGTGTTGTCCTTCACTATTGTGTCCTCCTCAACTCCCCCTGTGTAATACAATTAACAGCAGCAGCCGTGTATATATCTCACACCTAACCCGAGGGTGCTGCGATGATCAGCTGCTTCTCCTCTTGTTCGCTCTTTTCCCTAGTGCCGGTCGCATGGGTAATGACGCAACCAGGAAATTCTGGCACTAGAAAGCGTATACCATCACCTTCAGTCTTCAACAGCTATACTTTCTTTTAGTATATTTTCTTTAAACCATGACAACAGTATACGTTGTGTTGCTAAAGTTGCCCAAAATTCTCTATGCCCTATTCGTTTAAAAGTGACCACTAACCGTCAAATTTTTAGCGAAGAATCGTTCGAGTGATCACAAAATTGTGATCATATTGGCAGTAAATTAATCCCGCTGGTGTCCCCAATCGACTGAGAATTATTTCTAAAAATTATCGTTCTATCGTAATTTTGTCTATCGAAGAAACTTTTTTTTTTTTTTAATTGGTTATGATGGATAGGCAGTATGGATCGATTCGTTGATGATGTCAATCAGTGTGTTCCGACATTTATTTCTGATCGCATATCTTTGCTAAAATTGGACTGTTAGTGGCCGGTGGATCCTCCCATCCATGTGTGTGCTGGCACATGTATGCAGGTTTTGGGAGTAAGGACTCCAGTCTATTCCACATTTCTTTTTCAGAGACTTTCTGTGGCACCCGTGGAGAGGTCCAAAGGAGAGATTGGGGAAAAAATAGGATAATCACAGATATACCTGAGTAATGCAACTTTGTAAAATACCTGGTCTGCATATAGAGATGGGTTGAGGAAATACATCTATAGAGATGTTTTTCTGTGAGAAAATGAAGTTGTGCTTCAGAGTTATGATGCATATGCAACACAGTGACTTTGTATACTACTGCAGTATGCAGGTTGACTTTCACTGATCTCTTGTCGCACATTCCATAGATCGAGAATTTGACCCCGATATACACTGTGGAGTTGTCGATGTTGAGACAAAGAAGCCCTGCACTAGATCTCTGACATGCAAGGTAAGTCTCTGCTACAGCCAGGAACATGCATGAATTATAAAGGTCCATTTCCTCTGTTCTGCCATGGCTTAAGCTGCATACTTTATATTGTCCTTTAACAAATGATCTTTCCTGCTCTTTTGGTTGGAAATCTAAACTGGAATTGAAGGGGAAGCCAAATATGATGGGGACACCTGTACACAATGGATGGCTAGACAGAAAGAGATTGCCACAGATGGCCATTGGCTATAATCAGAAACCCCTTTCTTTCGTATTTATCTCAATTAAGTTTTTTTTGTTTTTTTTCAATTGAGAAAAAGCTGTTTATTATTTATTTATTTATTTGTCTCCTATCTAAGGTTAAGTAGCCATGGTGCAACTGCCCAACAGATCGACGGGTCGCACCGATTATCCCTGACTCGTCTGATCTGTTCCCGTAACGGGATCAATTTTGTGAAGTAATTATCTAAAGATTGATCCAGTTATTGATTGGGAGCAGTTTGGACACATACAGTGCATCTTTCCATCAGATCACCCCTCGATCTGATAGGAAATTGCATATTGTGTACACAACACAAAAACCCTAAGGGTCATTTCACAATACTGAAATTCCATTACAATGCTACTGCTATGCAAAGACAAAGTACTCGCATGGTGTGTTAACGCAGCGGTGCAACCATTCAGTGAGGCATACAGTATATTGAAAGTAAGCTTCACTTCTACAGTAAATGTGCGTGTTACCCTGTAAACGCACTGCATTCTGTGCTTTACCGTGACGAAACCTGCCACATTGCACAACACCACAATCAATGTGATAACACCATAGGAATATCATTGCATCTGTGTTGTGATGGGATGGTATTGTCCTTTGTGGCGCAATCGATACGGTGTGAGCCTGAGCCTTGTCTATGTAGTGTTGAGAGAGATTTATCAGCTGTCTGGAGATATTACAGGCAGTTCCCTACTTAAAAGCCACTCGCATTACACGTCCTACACAACAAAGTTGTCTTCATGTACATGTTGTTACATGTTACAGTATTGTATAAACTGTTATAAATAGATTAAAGTGGAACTTCTCCAAAAAAAAGTAGTAGGGGGAGAAATTAATCAATACATTGCGGCGTAAGACGTTTAAAAATAGAAGATGGATCAATAAATGGTCGATATTTGCCATATAATTTGTTCATGTTGTTTGATCCATAATGAGCCTGTAAGGGCTCGTTCACACTAGAGGCGTTTTCTGCCTTTTTTCAAGCGCTGGCAATTTTTTAAATCACCCCAAAAACACTTGTGCAATGAATGTCTATGAGAAGGTTCATATCAGCGCGGGACGTGCACTGTGCGTTCAACAGAGCGATGCCTGGACCATTCTTGGGGAGATTTTTTGCTATAATGGAAGGCATAGAAAGAGCACTAAACGCTCACAAAATTTGTGGGGCAATTGCGCTTGCGTTTTTAAAGAATAAATACGGTACATTGTATTTATTATTTTCCGGGTCAAAGAGTTCACTTCCTAACTTGCTTCAGGGAGTGAATTAAAAAACCCTCAGGAAAAGCACTTAGAAAAGCGCTTTTCACAAAAACGGAAAACTCACCTAAGCGCCGGGAATTTAAAAATATATCGTTACAAAAAAACAACGCTAACGCGAGCAGAACGCAATGTAAACGAGCCCTAAGTCATATTTACTACTGGTAGACAAGAAAAAAACTAGACAACACCAACTGCTATTATATATAACCACACCCACTAACAATGTGATGGGCTAAATGGTTGTTTTATTATAGATATACATAGATATACATATGCACAAAAGGATATACTGGTTGCTTGGCAGTTGGAAACAGCCATTATTTCCCACAATGTAACAAGGTTAACAGAAAGGAAACTGTCATGACATTGGTCCTGATATAACACTGTGGGAGGGGTTTCACCACAATATCCGCCTACAGACCCCCCTGATTCGAGAAAAGGTAAAGATTCCTTGTGGGAAAGAGGGTATCAGTTACTGATTGGGATGACAACAAATTAAAAGCACTTTGGAACCATCCAAAACACATACTTTATGCTACATGTCAAAATCCAGAGATATCAGAAAGTAAATCCTTTAGGGCTCTTTTCCACTATAAAATGCGATCGCACTCGCCTTTCAATTTCCACCATGCGATTGCGATTGAGCTCCTATACTCATTATAGTAAAGCTCAATCGCACCAAAAACGCGGCAGGACGACGATTGCGTTTTGACCAAAATCGCATCACAATCGGATCGCACTAATGGAAATTGCTGCTGCAGTTTCCATTAGTTTAATGTACCTTGCGATTTGCGATTAGAGTCAAATCGCAAATCGCAGGGTAGTGGAAAAAGTTCCTAATCCACGTTTCACCACGTATAGCACAGGACTTGATTTACAGAGAACTTCCCAGAAAGGAACCTGTTTGAAAGTAAGGGACAACCTGTATACTACATAAATAAATGTATTAAAAATAAAAAAAAATGGACATTAAAAATGGAGAGCCTTGTGGTTGTCCTTTCAGCGTGCCGCAGGAAGATTTTTCCACACAGTTCCACAGTCTCCATACACGCAGCAGGAAGAACTCAAGTAGGAAAGTAATTGGGCTTGTCATCTAGCCACATGTAAACACAGGAACGTGCGTTTACATGTGGCTAGATGACAAGCCCCTCATATCTAAGCAGAGGCAAAATCCATAATGCATTATTATTATTAATATTGCATTACTGATCAGACCACAATTTTAAGACATTTTATTAAAACATTAGCTGTATTTCTGTGCTTTTTATAGTAGCAGGCTACACATCAATAGTCACATGGCTGGAAGAACCTTACTTTGTACGTTTAATCTCTTGACGCTAGCCGCACTGAAATGACCTTTTTATCTCTTTCAGACACATTCCTTAGGCTACCGGAGAGCAGTACAAGGGCGCAAGAAAGGTTTTGATGCGCTATTAGCTGAGCACAAAAATAAAACCAGGGAAAAAGAATTGCTTCGCCACGCTGAGCAACAGCAGCAGCAGCAGACTTCTGCGCTCAGGGAACCACATCCCTCACCTTCAAAATCTTCCCAGGAACCGCACCAAAACTCTCATGGACTCTCTGCTCCTGAAGTAAAGCCTTCAATACCCAGCAAGGCCAAGCCTCACAACCCCAGTCTTCCAAGGTATACACATAGATATTCTCTGTGCATGACCTGTGGGACCAGAGATGATGTCCTCTCTAAAGTATATAGCTTGGTTCAGTCTCTCAGGTCTGACTGGCATAATGTGTTTTTTGTTGTTTTTTTTTTAAAATATTTTCTTTCTAAAGCTGGTCACTAACGGTCCAATTTCTAGTGAAAAATCGTTCGAGCGATCAGAAATTCTGATCAGACGAAAAATCGTTCACTACACCATCAACTAACCAATCATTGCTTCCTATCTATCACGACCACCAAGAAAATCCAAATTTTCGTTTGACGAAAATTCATTCGGGCGACATTTTTTTCACTCGTTCATAATCGATTGTGTCCACCAATGGAGATTATTTACAACCAATCCGATCAGAATTTCTGATCGCTCGAACGATTTTTCGCTAGAAATTGGACCGTTAGTGGCCAGCTTAACTTTATTTTCTCGTTTGAGACGGGATTTAAAAAAAAACACAAACACACACACGCACGTTTCCTCCGGCCCCCTGCAGGCTGATCTCTCCCTCACAGGCTTCCTACGCCACGTGGTCCGTCCACAATTCTGCTTTCTCTAATGATGTCTGACCCAAACTAACCCCCCCCCCCCCATGCCTAACCATAAAAAAACCTCCCCTCTCATGCCTTACTCTATCTCAACACCATCCCCCCCCCCCACACTTATTATACCATTATATACGCATGTATGTATTTGTACTCATCTCCTCTGCATAGAGATGGCCAGTGGGATGCAGATAATTCTTGCTTGCATGCACATTTGAATTCATATTGCATGCAGTTTGGAGTTGGGTCAATCAGATGCACTACCTGCTCTGTTTGGCTTAATTCCAAGCAGCATGCAATTCAGTGGAAGCTGTATGTATTTGCCTCTTATTGACCATCTGCCCTAATCATATGTACTGAAAGTGAGCATTTCCCCAATGCAGTATAAAACAACATATAGAGGTGCTCAGCCTCAAAGCCATCCGGGCATTGTATGTCACTGCTGGTGGGAGGTGACAAGGGTTGTACTAGACTGGTAAATGAAAATAATATTGGGGCGGGATGGTGATGCCTAGTGATTTTTACACTTTAATATCTCACTTTGGTGGAGTATCACTTTAATCTCTCCTACTTTCATGCTCACCCTGCACTTATTCTCTTCTGCTACTTAAGTATACTTACCTCAGCAGAGGGAATCCTCTCGATGCTTACCCAATCCTGCGCGACCCATCTCCTGCCAGCCGGGACCTCTTTATCTTCATGGACATGCTCCCTCCATGTACAAGCACGGCTGCATTGCGCAGGCAACAGTGGATTTTGGCTTGCGCCGTAGCATGGAAAAAAGCGCTGTGCACAAGCATCTCCGTGCTACTGTGCTGGACCAGGGGATGTACGTGTGCTTGTGCAGCTGTGAGCAATCTGCAACATTAATGTCAAAGATTGTTTAGAGGGTCCTATCATAAGGAGGGGGGCATAGGAAGCCTCTGGACCATCCAAAAGCTTCCACCTACTGAGGTAAGTATCTAACTTATTTTTTTAAAGTGACTACAGGTATGTTTAGTCTGTTCTTCCGAACTGACAAAAACATACATTTTTACCCTTTTTTCCCATAAACCATTGACTTGCTTTTTTTCCCCATAGAATCGATTGGCTGTGGTGGAAAATTCAAATTTTTAGAAAAAAATAAATAGTTATGCTGGATTAGTTAGGTTCTTAAAGTACACCTGTAGTGAGAAGAATATGGAGGCTGCCATATTTTTTTTTCTTTTAGGCTGCTTTCACAGTGGGACGTTACAGGCGCACGTTAGAGCAGCCTGTAACGCAGCCCACCGCACAGCAATGAAAAATCGATGGGCTGTTCACAGTGCCCACGTAGCGTTACATTGTAACGCAGCACGTTTAAAGAAAGTGCTGCATGCTATATGTTATACGTGGCTAAGCCGCATTAGACTGTTTGCACATGCGCAGTAATGTTGGAGAAGGAGGTCTCCCCTCCTCCTCCGCAGCCAGCCACATGGCTAATTAATAGTCACTGCACTGAGTGACGTGCAGTGTTTACTTCCTGGAGTGGCCGCTCTGTGCGGCGATTGGCTGGCGGGGCCACGTGATGCGAATCATGTGGTTCACCGCATCTCACAGCACAAAAAAGGTGCACCAAGAGCTGCATAACGCAGCTCTAGGTAGCGTCCGCCTCCAACACCACCAGGCGTTGCGTTAGGGGCACGTTATGCGACCTATAACGTTCCCTAAAACGCAACGTCCTGGTGGGAAAGAGGCGTTAAAGGGAACCTTAACGTAAAAAAAAAAAAAAGAGTTTTACTTACCTGGGGCATCTACCAGCCCCCTGCAGCCATCCTGTGCCCTCGCAGTCACTCATGGCTCCTCTGGTCCCCCGCTGCCAGCTAGTTTCGTTTCTGGGAGTCAGCCGGCCGCCATGCGTACGTTTTTACGCATACCTGCTGGTGCAGGAAGCTATTGCAGACATCAACAAGTACATTTTTACGCGTTACAGTTGTAATGCGTAAAGTTTTACGCATTACACCCGTAACGCGTAAAAATGTACTTGTTGATGTCTGCAATAGCTTCCTGCACCAGCAGGCATGCGTAAAAACGTACGCATGCCGGCCAGCCGACTCCCAGTCGGCAAAAACGAAACTAGCTGGCAGCAGGGGACCAGAGGAGCCATGAGTGACTGCGAGGGCACAGGATGGCTGCAGGGGGCTGGTAGATGCCCCAGGTAAGTAAAACTCATTTTTTTTTTTTTACAGCTAAGGTTCCCTTTAAACAATACCAGTTGCTTGGCAGCTCTGTTCTATTTGGATGCAGTAGTGTCTAAATCACACACCTGAAACAAGCATGCAACTAATCTTGTCAGATCTGACAATAGTGTCAGAAACACCTGATCTTTATATGCTTGCACAGGGTCTATGGCTAAAAGTATTAGAGGCAGGCGATCAGCAAGATAGCCAGGCAACTGGTATTGCTTAAAAGAAAATAAATATTGCAACCTCCATATCCTTCAGTTGTCCTTTAAACAATACAGTTGATTAAGAAAATTGATTGGTTGGGTTTTGCAAAGATCTAAAAAGAAAACAACTGTGTAGTGTACGGCCACCTTGAAGGTGGCCATACACCAGGCGACTTGGCGGGCGATCGACCATCCAATTGGAAGAAAATTAGTGCTGCCAAGTGCATGCCCTGCCGACAAAGCGACCATTTTCGGGACGGAAATTGGTTGCATGGTCGATTGCGCATGCCGCAAGATGTCTGGCCGAAGTTGGTTGGTCGGGTATGCAGCGGTACAGCTGCGATTTCTGGAATGAGTTATGAGATGACGAAACCCCCAATGCTACCCTCGCAATGTATAAATGTGCTGGGTGTGTTCATTTATACGTTACCGGTCCTGTTGCAGCCTCCGCACGGTGTCTGTAACCTCTGGGCAGCTCTCCATACATGCCACTGGCACATAGTGTCTGACGTCAGCACATAGCGTCTAACGTCATACACTATGCGCTAGTGGCATAGTGTATGACTAGCCGCCTGGTGGATTACGGACACCGCGCAGGCTGCTACAGGACAGGTAACGTAGAAATGCACACACCCAGCACATTATACGTTGGGGGCAGCGGCAGTGCGGACTCAGCCGATTCCCTGAAGATTTCATGCTGAAATCAGACGGGAATAGGCCTGTAGTATATGAGCAGAATCCACAGAAAACAAATGTATCTCTAATCAGATGCGATTAGTGATAAATTTGTCTCTTTGTCGAATCTGCCCATAATTGTCAGGTCTATACGTAACTTAATGGGGTTCTGTGGGGGTTGTGGAAGAGAAAAACTGACACTTACCTTGGGATTCTATCAGCCCCGAGCAGCGGTAATGTCCCACGACGTCCTGCTCCCATCCGCCGTTCCCCGCAGCCGGCACCGGGCTATTATTCGTCTGACATACAGACGAATAATGCGCGTTGCCGTGCCTCCGCTCGCGTCATCTGAGGCTTACTGCGCAGGCGCAGTACAACGGAGCCTTGTACTGCGCTTGCGCAGTAAGCTTCCGATGACGCAGGCGGAAGCGAGCGGGTGCGCGGCCACTGTAGCGCAGCCGCAGTTGGATCCCATGCTGCTTAGACCGGGGCCGGCGGCGGAGAACGGCAGATGGGAGAAGGACGGCGTGGGACATTACCGCTGCACGGGGCTGATAGAAGCCCAAGGTAAGTGTCCGTTTTTCTCTTGCACAACCCCCACAGAACCCCTTTAAGTCTGCTCCTCTTTGCTCTTATACCTTTAGTTGTTTGTGCCTTATTAAATTTTCTTATCTCTATCATATACACACTTCTACTTAGCTTGTTGCCAACCTCTGCTGTGCACTTATTTGCTAGTGCCTACAATTTAATAATGGTCTCTGCCAAGTTTACTTTATTTTTTTTATTTTTTTTTTATACTTCGGACACTGGGTTTTTTAGCCTTTAAAGCGGAATATAACCCTGCATTTCAACTTTGCTCTAAAACATTATTTACAGTATATTATATGCAACCAGCATTTTTTTTTTTTTACTAGACCAGCATTGGAAGGGTTACACAGGGCTTTAAAGTCCCTAGAGATTTCTGCAGACGCATCCGAACTTGAGTTAGATACTTTTTGTTTACATGAATGTATCTAAGTGTTTATTGTGACTCATCTCTCTCACTGAGAAGGAGTTGGAGGACAGCCAAAGAGTGTGTAACATTTCTAAATATATACATATAACTAAATAGAATGTAACTATCTGAACGTCTGCATGGAACTTAAAACCTCTGTGTTTAACCCTTCCAATGCTGGTCTAGTAAAAAAAAAATGCTTTTTGAATATAATATGCTGTAAATAATGTTTTAGAGCAAAGTTGAAATGCAGGGTTATATTCCGCTTTAACTATGCATGAGAACCTCGTACCCATTTTTTCATCTTAACCAGATGTCCATGTGCAGCGTATAGTGCAGGGCCCCAACCTGTCCCTCATATTCCAGATGTGGACTTGCAAGTGATTTACCTTGTTACACCAGCATCACATATGTACACTTTTCTTTTACACATCCCAGATGTTGTTTTGCTCTTGCACCTCAGCGTGGCTTTGAGGACCGGTGCTTAGCATACTGGTAATTATTATTCTAAAGTCCTCCTTTTATATATTATATAAATCAGTGGTTTTGTTTATTGCACAGTGTGCTTTTTTGTTTCATGGAGGAGCGCAAGGCTTATTCTGAGGTGCAGGATTACCTAAACTGAAGGTTACAGATTAGCACGGTGGCGTAGTGGGTAGTGCTCTTGCCTTGCAGCACTGGGTCCTCTGAATCTCAGCCAGGGCACTATCTGCACAGAGTTTGTATATTCTCCCTGTGTCTGTGTGGGTTTCCTCTGGGGACTCTCCTGGTTTCCTCCCACATCCCAAAAACATGCAGATAAGTTAAATGGCTCCAAATTTGGCCCTAGACTCCAATACATACACTGCATATGACTATGGTATGGATTAGATTGTGAGCCCCTCTGAGGGACAGTTAAGTGACAAGACAATATACTCTGTACAGCGCTGCGGAAGATGTTGGCGCTATATAAATACTAAATAATAATAATCTCCCAACAGGTTTTATGAAAACACAAACTAGGCCTGAAGTGTCAGGGAAATAACACAGGAAAAGCATTTCCCCTGCAGGAGATCAGGCCCTATAGACACAAATAAAACGTAACCTTTATTACATGCATTAAAAAGTGGAGCTGGGGCACACATACATGTGTGTCGTCTCTTTATAATAAAAGAGATAGTGCTCAAGTGGCCTAATAATCACGAGTGTATTAGGAGAATACAGAGACCTAAAGGTGGACTACAGTGTAAGATATAGAAATGACTGTAGAGCAATCTATGAATCCCTATCACTAGTAGTGCTCTCTCCTCATTAAATAACAAGTTGAGTCCCTATGACCATAGCACAATAGACTAGGTACTTGGGGTAAATAAAGTGCTAGTGCTGTACATATGAGTACTAATAACACTAGCACTTTGCTACCCCCAGTACCTAGTCTATTGTGAGATGGTCCTAGGGATCCAGTTTGTTATTTAACTAAGAGAGAACACTACTAGTCATAGAGATTCTCAGATTCTTCTAGAATCCTTTCTATACATTACGTTATAGTCCACCTATAGGTCTCTGTAGCCTCCTGATGGGAGATAGCAGAGCTGTGGAGTCAGTACAAAAATCTTCCAACTCCTCAGTGTATGAAACTTTGACTCCGGGTACCCAAAATGGCTCCGACTCCTCGACTACGACTCCTTAGTCTAATACTTAACAGGGCTGTGGATTTTGTACAAAAATCATCCGACTCCGTCTCCTCAGTTTATGAAACCACGACTCTGACTCCGGGTGCCCAAAATTGCTCCGATGTTTTATCCCCCTGGGAGATGATGCTCCCTTAAGCACTATCTCTTTTGTGATAAAGAGCAGACATACATGTGTGCCCCATCTCCAGTTTTTAATATGTATAATACCTGTTGAGTTTTCTTTGTGTCTGTAGGGCTCTGCAGGAAATACGTTTTTCCAGGCTTCATGAGAAAGAGTAAAAGCCGAATTTGGATTTTCTTCCCCTTATTGTCCCTGGGGCCGGAATGAACCTCTTGTTGTAATTACTATTATAAAGTTGTCTTGTAAGTCTTGACCAGACATTGTATGGATAGTTGGAATACGGACATAAGGAATGGAGACAAGACAGGAATTTGGGCACCACTATGAATTACGGCTATAGCGGTGCTGACAGAGTAATTTGGGCGCTGTAAGAGCAGGGTGAGCTGTGTTACAGCTTCACCCTGCGCCCAAATTTCCCAGCGCTTTTTTTTTTTTTTTAATACATGCAAGTGGTGGGGAAATCCCCACCGGCCCATGAACTCTTATCTGCCATGTAGTTTTCCACCACCTCTCTTTGCTTATGTCTATAGTCAAACCATCCCTTCCTCCTGTGATTTTGATGATATATTAGAAGGTCCTGGGTTACGGATAACCCTGTACATTTTATTTGTGCTTATACATTTTTCTAAGTTCTTCAAAAAATATGTTGAGCATTTCATGTTATGTGTTTCTCAGCAAGGCACACGCTCTAAAGTCATAACCACAATCTATTGCCGGTTTTAATGGAAAGCCACATAGTCTACCAGTATGTTGTTTGGGATGTAGAAGGAAACCGGAGTACCCAGAGTAAATGCTCAAATACAAGGCGTACATTCACACTCCATGCAAATAATATCTGGGCTGGAGTTCAAACTTTGTATTCTATCGCTTCAGGGAAAGAGTGCTAAACCCTTGGCTATTATACCAACCTTTGTGGCTTTAATACAAGCCTGGTGGTTACAACTTGAAGGATTCTATAGGAAATGGTTTGTTTACTGCTGTCTGTGTCCCCTTTGGTGAGATTTACTTACTTCCTGCCAGGAACAGGGAAAGCAATGAAACCCTCAGAGACTCTACCTCCCGTTCACACTGTCCAAAACTGTAATAAAGCCCTCGTTGTGCTGCTAATTTAGCTTTCAGTTTTATGTTTTTATAGTTAGTCTGGAACATCATCATTTATATTTACATGTCATTTATAAAGGGAATCTATTATCAAGCTGAACGCTTGCCTGACTGAAATTGCTACCATATAACGCTACTCTGCAGCTTGTGAAATGCAGTTTCCACCAGGCAGCTGTGTGGATTGGAAAGGCTTTCCTTTAAGATGAATGAAAAGGGGAACAGGACAACAACATGAGGGTTTGGATATTACAGGTATTTACCAGTTAACAAGCGAGATGGTAACTATAGGTTTTTTCTTAAAGGAGCACTATCATGAAAAAAATTATACAATTTAAGATGCGTACGTGTAAAATTTACATTTCCTCTAGAGCATAATGCACCATAAATTTATTTTTTTCTATGTTGCTGTCACTTACAGTAGGTAGTAAAAAGCTGACAAATCTGACAGATTTTGGGACTAGTCCATCTCCTCATGGGGATCTCAGTATTTCCTTTATTCCTTTCAAAATAAATCCTTGGGAAGGATCTATACAAAGATGACAGCCAGTTTTCCTACTCATTTGCACATTTTTTTAGCAGGTGGACTTGTCAATTGCGCTTCAGTAAGTGATTCTGTAAATAAAGAAATAACTGTGGATAGTAATAAGTGTCCTTTGCTGAGTCAGAACACTGTGTCTTCAGTACCCTCCTCTGTCCCCGTTTCTCCACTGTACTCCCCATATGCCATTTATTCACTGCCAAAAATATCCCATGTAGCTTTGAAAAGTGTTCAGGCTCAACACACAACATACAATCTTGGTTGTTTAATCTTACCACTTTCATGTAGTATAAGCTTACCCAATCAATCATTCAAAGTATTTTCAATTTGTTGGCATTTATACTACGTAGAATTGGTAAATCTGTACAACCAAGATTGTTTGGTGTGTGTTGAGCTTGTCTCCTTCAATGTGAAAGTTACATTATTGCGAAGGACGTGCAGTTTGTATCAGTGGGTTGTTTCTTAGGACATTTGTAACCTTGTTCACTACCGTACTGGCCTGGGCAATGGGCTCTTAAAGAGAATCTGTATTGTTAAAATCACACAAAAGTAAACATACCAGTGCGTTAGGGGACATCTCCTATTCCCCTCTGTCACAATTTCGCCGCTCCCCGCCGCATTAAAAGTGGTTAAAAACAGTTTTAAAAAGTTTGTTTATAAACAAACAAAATGGCCACCAAAACAGGAAGTAGGTTGATGTACAGTATGTCCACACATAGAAAATACATCCATACACAAGCAGGCTGTATACAGCCTTCCTTTTGAATCTCAAGAGATCATTTGTGTGTTTCTTTCCCCCTGCATCTCTCATGCACTGAAGTTTCAGGCTGCTCTTTTCTTCCTGCAAACAGCTTTGCCCTTGTCTGTAATTCCTCACTATGTGAAAGCCCAGCCAGCTCAGAGGACGATTTATCCAGCTTGTAAAAGATAAGGGAGAAGAGAGAAGCTGCTCTAATCTAAATAACACACAGGCAGTGTGCATAGAGGGGCCTGGAAGGCGGAGTTCATAGCAGAACCACAACACTGAAGAACTTGGCAGCCTTCCAGACACAGGCTGACAAGTCTGACAAGAGATAGATAAGTTGATTTATTACAGAGACTGTGATAGTACAAAGTGCTGCAGTAAGCCAGAACACATTAGAATAGCTTTTGGAACTTGTAGGATGATAAAAAACAGGATGTAATTTTTGTTACGGAGTCTCTTTAAGGAGATGACAAGTGCTGCTTCGGCTGTGAATTATAAAACACTAATTTTCCACTATGGTTTTCTCAGGCCGTCAGGTTACCCAGCGCAGCACAGTGGAAATGCTCCCAATGGTTCACCATCAGTGCACGAATCTCCTCAACCAGTCGTACCTGCAGCTGAGCCAACCTCTCGTTTGTCTAGTGATGAGGGGGAAGGGGACGAAAAAGAGGAACCCGCTGAAAAACTGGACTGTCATTACTCAGACCACCACCCTCGGCCTGCAGCTGTGAGTATGAAGGAACAATATTCATCACAGTCTTTCTTTGGTTATGGCCAGGTCTTTCAAGTGGAAGTGTGGACAAAGTGGGGTAGTAAGAAAAGAAGTCTTGGGTGATGTAAGCACATCGTTTTTCAAGAGGTCGACAAGAAAGATGGTGCATTTAATGTGTGTCTAGGACAAATGAATAGGATTGGGGGGGGGGCGGGGGCAGTAGCTAACAAATAATGTGGTCGTATGACAGATGATGGTTTGGTCCAAGTTTTTAGACAGGTCTTTTTTTTTAAAAGGACAGAAGCTTATGTCCTCAGTACAATGTGACAAGAAAAGATGTGTCATTTGCAAGTATGTTCCCGGACTTGTTATATTGTAACACAGGAACATGTAGTTGTACTGTGAATGGTAACAGGAATGTCTGTGGACTTTAGCGTACAGATTATACACTGTTAACAAAATTCAAATTTCCATTTAGTGTTCAACACCAGGCAAGTATTAAAGATCAAATCACACTTTCAAGGCTTTGTACACACATTGGATAAAAGTAATTTGAAATGTCGGACAAACCGGTATTGCGTATAGAACAACAAGCTTTATAAAAAAATGTAGCCAAATGAACTTAAACGAGAACGAGCGACCATATTGCATATTTGGGGCCAATTCAATGAGTGGATCAATTCAGGTGACTATTGGGCAATAGTATCACTCGTAATCGAAATTGAGTACAATCTGCTGGCTGCGGGAGGAAGCTTTAGAGTGACATGGAATGCGAGTGAACTGCATCGGCTGTAGGCTGCGACATGGGTAAGTTAATCCCCATCCTGCTGACAGCAAGTTGTACTTGGAATTTCAATTACAATCAACACTATTAGGCTCCCTGCACACTGCAAATCCATTTTCCGATTCAGATTCCGTTTCCGATTTTCAATTCCGATTTTACCTGAATACATTCAACAGAAAAACGGATCAAAAAATGCAGCATGCAGTAAAGATTAAAAATCGGAATCGGAGGTAAAAAAATGATTAAAAAGCGGAATCTGAATCGGAAATGCATGCAGTGTGCAAGAGGCCTTAGGCAGATAGCGTGCAGTTGGCCAGTGAGTACAATGTCGTTCAAATGACATTTTTCCAGAGCATGCATGCATATCTCATGTGAAATGTCTCTTCAGCTTGTGCACACAGTTTTCAAACGACATAATCATTCTGAATATTGCTGTTTGTGTAAACAACATTG
Organism: Hyperolius riggenbachi; assembly: GCF_040937935.1. NCBI lineage: Eukaryota > Metazoa > Chordata > Amphibia > Anura > Hyperoliidae > Hyperolius > Hyperolius riggenbachi. Next base: position 186,771,977 of record NC_090654.1, read on the forward strand.
TTTAAACCAATTGTCCTTTTTTGCTGGGTAATGTAGTTTAAGCGACATGCTCATCTGTGTGCGCTGACTTATCTAGAGTTTGTATTGACCTTAAAGAGTAAAGTAAACGAAGTTATTCATGTATTTGTCTGAAGTAGTGACCAAGGGACCACTCGGTGTCTTTTCTCTGCGGTCCGGGAAACTGGGCACTGCATTGCATTGTAACAGTGTAGTGCTCTGTGCACTCCTGTGGGAAGCTGGATTGAGTGCTATAACTGCAGCATCTTCTGGATAGAAGTTTGTGAAATGGGAGAAATTAAGTGGTTGGTTCTTTAGGCGTTAAAAGATATAAGCAAGTGACGGTTTATTACAGTACTGGAATAAGGGGTGACTTTATTACTTTCCTCAGGGCCCTTTTCCATTGCAGAGCTGAAACGCAAAATGCCAGCGATTTTTAAATCGCTAGGTTTGCTATATAACCTAGGAATTGCTGTATTTTCCACTACCGCAATTTGATTTTGCCCAAGACGCAGTTGCGTTTGGGAGCGATTTTTAAAGCAATTTTGCAATGCAAGTGCCTTGGCATATGCAAAATCGTGATTGTGTCAAAAAATTAATGACAAATCACAATTGTTTGCGTTTAGCGATTGCTATTGGAAAAGGGCCCTTAAAGTGTATTCAATTTTGGTTTGTATTTTGAGAACACGTATGCATTAAAAATACATGTACCACATGCCTAACAATTGTTCACCATGTTTATCTGTGTAATATTTCACTTTCATGATAAACATACACACCATGCTTTAACAATGGCCACTATGTACTTTAAAGTATTGTGCGTGCAAGTGAGATTTTCCATTCTCTCCTTACAGTTTTGCTCATTTGGTAGCAGACAAATTGGGAGGGGGTATTACGTGTTTGACAAGCGGTGGGACCACATCCGATGTGCACTTAACTTCATGGTGGACAAACATCTAAATGCCCAGATGTGGAGGTAAGTCACTCTGCTGTTGTTTGTTTGTTACCTTTACAACAAAATCATCATTCTGCCTGCATACAACGATGGCAGTCATATGCCTTTGTTAAGGTGCCCATTAATGATACAATCTTGATTGTACAACTTTACCACTATTTTTAAGGATTCTGGTAAGGTTGTCTTTTTGTTTTTAGCAAACTGTATACTTTACAGCTGTATCCTTTAGTACTACTAATTAATGTTGTCGCCAGTATTGCTAACTTGCATTTCATATTTTTTAGCGAGAGTTGGTCTGCAAATTTGTTTTTCTTTGTTTTGTGTTCAATAAAGGGCTACTAAACCATACCTGAGATGAAGTATTTATTTATACTTACCTTGGGCTTCCTCCAGCCCTATGCAGTTCGTGGACTCTCCCGCCGTCCTCCCGGGTAGCTCCTGTCTTTAATCTTTGCTGGTAATTGGGTCGCAGTCGTGCCAGTGGACTGCACTGAGGATGTCTGGCCACACGCACACCCCTATCGCACTTCCATCGCTGGAAGCGTTTTGCACAGGTAGTAATGTACAGGCGCAGTACACTCCCGGTGACAGGACTGTGCATGCTCCATGCAGCTCCACTGGGACCCAATTACAGGTGCAGATTGAAGAGGAACAGAGCTACCTGTGAGGAAGCACATGGGGCTGGAAGAAGCAATAGGTGAGTATAAATACTACACATTGCTTAATCCCAGGTTCCTTTAAAGAGTAACTGTCAGGCTGCAGAAGCTAATTTAAACCTCTATTCTCCTGTGTTAAACAGTTTAGAAGGAAGCCCAAAAGCAATTAGTGAAGATAAAAATCTCAGTTACCTTTGATGTGTGCTTATCAGCAAGGCTGTTATTCTTAAGAAGACGCAAGCCGCATACCATACTGCAAAGCATTCTGGGGCTCTCCCCTCGGCTGCTAATGAGACGTTACAGCAGCTTGTAATCGCGTAGCACTGATAAATCTCGGGCAGAGTACACTGCAGGAGTCAGCTATTGTTCCTAGCCACATGGCTCATTAATATTCACTGCACACTGTGTTGTTCAAGTACGAGCTTATCTGTGATCAGGAAGCAGGCAGGACATGACGACACATTTGACAGAAAAACATGGAGCCTGCCATGAGCTGTCAGGAGCATCTATCTCTGCATATACTATATACAAATTCTGTGAAATCCAAACGTGGACAGTGAAATGCATATGTAATGTAAGTACAGCCAATCTTTAGCTACTGATATATGTGTTTATTTTCTCTGAGACCTTATACCTAACAGCTCCTCTTAAACACTTGAGGACCCAGCCTTTACCCCCCCTTAAGGACCAGCGCTCATTTACAAGAGCGACCAGATCGCCCCCCTTTTTTCCCCGCTGGGGGGGATGATGTGCTGGGGGGATCTGATCGCTCCTGCCTGCGTGTGGTTGGCGGGGGGGGGCACCTCAAAGCCCCCTCCACCGCAGGATTCCCCCTCTCCTCCCTCCTGCCCCGGAGATCGGAGGCTGCACAGTAACGGATCTGTCCTGTGCAGCCTCTAACAGGCTCCTGCCTGTCCTGTGACAGCGATCCCCGGCCGCTGATTGCCCGGGGATCGCTGATCTAGTACAACGCGGCTACTGTTAGCAGCGTTGTACAAATGTAAGCAAAGCGGATTATTTCCGCTTGTGTTTACATTTAGCCTGCGAGCCGCGATCGGCAGCCCGCAGGCTATTCACGGAGCCCTCCGCCGTGAATTGACAGGAAGCAGCCGCTCGCGCTGTTTCCTGATTAAAAACAAAAAGACAACCTTACCAGTTTGCTTAAAACAAAAAGACAACCTTACCAGAATCTTTAAAAATAGTGGTAAAGTTGTGCAAACATGTACAAATAAGACTTTTTCCAGAGTAAAATGAACCATAAATTACTTTTCTCATATGTTGTTGTCACTTAAAGTAGGTTGTAGAAATGTGACAGAAGTGACAGGTTTTTGACTAGTCCGTCTCTTTATAGGGGATTCTCAGGGATATATTTATTTTTTAAAAGCACTTAGTGAATGGCAGTTGCTCTGTCCAACTGCCAAAAAACTGTGTAGGTAGCAGGGAGGCTGGCCAGTATCATTGTTTAAATCTTTTTTAGGGAATATCTTTATAAGGAATAAAAGCCTTGCTGAGAATCCCCTATGAAGAGATGGACTAGCCCAAAGCCTGTCACTTCTGTCAGATTTCTACTGCCTACTGTAAGTGACAGCAACATGGGAGAAAAGTAATTTATGGCTCATTTTACTCTGGAAAAAGTGTACTTCTTATTTGTATATGTTTGCACATATTTTACATTTTATAATTTTTCGCTGTAGTGCCCCGTTAAGCACAAAGCTTTCAGTTTACAGCTCTTAATCTGTTAATAATGAGTCCCTTTAATCATAGTGCCAGTGAGTGGCAAGCTGAAGTCTTCTGCCTCAGGGTCACAACACATAACTGAATTCCTTAGTCATTCTCTTCCTCTTGTATGTTCTCCATCTGCCCTTCCATTTGTTCAGTGCAGTTCCTGTTCACACATTGTAGCGCAAAGAGATTTATGTATCCGTGTGTAATTGTTTGAGTGACCCAGCACTTCACAAGCATGCATCCTCTGGTGATTATACACAGCCCAGTCTACAAACACTTAGCTACTGTAGCTATAGACAGGCAAGTGAGGTCAAGGTGATATGAGAACACCTCAGAGACTATTCATTTATTTTCATATTCCGTCTGTTTAAACACTTGCTTAGGGTAACAGAAGTGCCTGAATGAACCACATTTATTGTGACGGGTGCAGCTCGAATCTGGAGCGCTCTAAAAGGAAACTGTCCATAAAATAATCTAGTTGATTTTCCATGTTTCGCATCTGTTAAAAATGTATGCCTAGTGATTCTATTAACCACATAGCTCATAAAGCGCCGTTCCAGCCACCTCTGAGGTGCTTATACTGATGGAAGGTCTGCCAATCAGCACTAAACCTGAAGATGTTGGCTAAAACCCACATTGTGAATGTGCCAACTAATGTATGACTATTTCTTATTTAAGAGGTAAGTACTTCAGAGTTCAGTTTCTGCCCTGTTGCTTTACATTCACAACAAGGTGAAGCCGGTAAAAAGGGGCTTTATTAGCGCAGGTTTTTCAAGGTTCGGCACCACCTAGAGCGGGATGGGTTAGTGTTAGGCATTGGGGGCTCTGTGTAAGAATTGGGTTAGGTTAGGTCAGTGATAGGCAAACGTGGCTCTCCAGCTGTTAAGGAACTACAAGTCCCACAATGCATTTGCCTTTATGAATCATGACTGTGGCTGTCAGATTCCAGCAATGCATTGTGGGACTTGTTTTTCCCTAACAGCTAGAGAGCCAAGTTTGCCCATCACTGGGTTAGGTCATGGTATATATCGAAATTGGCTAATAGAATGTATTTTTACCAATATTCTACTAGTGGCTATCTTCGACGCACTTCTTGCCTCTGGCACTTTTTACATGCACACATGTAAGGCTACTTTCCCACCAGGACGTTGCGTTTTAGGGGACGTTATGGTCGCATAACGTGCCCCTAACGCAATGCCTGGTGGTGTTGGATGTGGATGTCAGAGCGAGCCGCGTTGTGCAGCTCACTCTGGCGTCTGTGATGCGTACTCTTGGACGCATGCGGCATCACGTGGTCTCGCCAGCCAATCGCCGCACAGAGCGGCCGCTCCAGGAAGTAAACACTGCACACGTCACAAAATGCAGTGAATATTAATTAGCCATGTGCCTGGCCGCTCTCCCCTCCTCCCCAACATTACTGAGCATGTGCAAGCAGTCTAACGCGGCTTAGCCGCCTATAAAGTACTGCATGCAGTACGTTGTCTTGACGTCTTGCGTTACAATGTAACGCAATGTGGGCTCTGTGAACTGCCCATTGATTTTTCATTACTGTGCGGTGGGCTGCGTTACAGGCTGCTCTAACGTGCGCCTGTAATGTCCCACTGTGAAAGCAGCCTAAAGGTGGCTGCTTTTTTTTTTTTTTTCTTAAATCATTTAAATTTAAATCCATTTTCTTGATTGATTGTATTATTTGAAAAATCAAATTAATCCACCGCACACTAGTTAATTAAAAAAAAAATCGCATTCCTTCCCTAATTAACCTCTAAGAAGAGATGGACACTATTCTACTATTCTATTCACTCACAAATGCACATTCTATGGTAAGGAGTCCTTAGTTTGTAGTCTAGACTTTTCATTTAGGTAATTGAAATTTGTCTTTTTTTATTTGCTTCCTATACTCAACTGCAGTCAAGACACAGACAGAAGATGTGTTCAGACATAAACGCTGTCAGCCATATTGATTGTGTATTATCTTTTCAGTGGTAGGGTGTGATGAGGACAATGAGGTGTGATGGAAGAGATAAGAAGTCCTTTTATAAAATGTTTGCTCGTAGCTCATACATTGTAAAGTGATTTTCACTTGTAGGACTGAAAGCTTTAAGGCAGCCATACACTGGTCGATTGCTGCCAGATTGACCAGCAGATAGATCCCTCTGTGATTAAATCTGACCAAAGAGGGATCTATTGGATGCCCATACACTGCAAACAGATTTCGAATCTATTTCACTATGAAACCGATTCACAGTCTGTGGAGCTGCCGCTGCCCCCTGCATACATTCCCTGATCTGGCTGGCGCGAGTCCCCCGGGCTCCGCTGTCTCTTCTCCACTCTGGGCTCCAGCTTCACTTTACTTACTGTCGGGGGAAGTTTAAACAGTAGAGGGCGCTCTACTGTTTAAACTTCCCCCGACAGGAAGTAAGTGAAGCCAGCCGGAGCCCAGTGCGGAGATGGGACCACAGGGATACGCGCCGGCGGAACAAGTATTGTATTGCTGCTAGCGTTAGTCATCGGACATTCGAACGCCGCGATCGAGCAAAATTTTCCGCATGGACGCATCGACTTCTTTCGGATGGAAATCGGTCGATCGGTAAGCATTTGCGTATCAATTTCACAGCAGATTCGATCACAGTGATCAAATCTGCTGTCTATCGGTGGGAAATTGAATAAGTGTATGGGCATCTTAGGGCAGCTAATGCTAGGTACACACGAATCAATTTCCCATGCGATTGACAGGAATCGGACGATTATTTTCCGACTTGTCCAATCCGTTTTTGATAAATAGAGGGATTGATTTTGCAACGTTATCAGAAAATCGACCCTTTATCGATCATGAGCAGTTTGGACATGTACACCCTATACAACTTAACATTAGACTGCCAGTCGTTCGAATGGGAAATTGTATAGTGTGTATTCAGCATAAGGAAGGCAATGGGCATGCAGAGTGCACTTAATAATATACCCTAGCCATGTGTGTACCACGATTATAATCTTATGCCACCAACACATGTATATGTATTGCCACCTGAGCGAGATCATAGCATGTTAGCATGTTTTTGCCCTATAAGAAGAAACCAGTGTGCCCAGAGCAAACCCATACAGATATGGGCAGAGCATACAAAATTCACAGATGGTGCCCATGCCAGGATTTGAATCTGGGCATTTAGCGCTGTAGGCCAGGATTGCTAGCCACTGTGCAGCCCTTACCAGCCCACCTAGCTTTGGGTGCAGGTCTCGAGTCATGTAGTGGCTAATCAGTATGACATGTAAACAAACCATCCAATGCAAAAGTTTGTAGGGAAGGCGATAATTGGCGACCTCAAAAATCCATGCTTGCTATTGCAGTCAATTAAAGAGGAAATCTTGAGGATGCTCATTTGACTGTGCATTATGGCATGAGTACAGCAAGGCACAAGAATCACAACTACTTAGCAAAAATATACCATAATTGTATAAATTGTGTGTTAAGTTATGTTATTTTGGCCCGAGTTTAGCTTTGTTCCCAGAAATGATATGCACACTTTGATGTATGCTGGCAGTTGTAGAACATTATATTTTGCTTTGATTCTGGCTGTAAATTGGACTTTAGCATACAGATGGAAATCCTTGTATGAGGTGAGATCATGCATTTGGAAAAATTGGAGCCTATTCTCAATAACACTAACCACAGTATTTTGGAGAATTAGGACAATGAAAGATGTTTACAGAAGGGACTAAACAAAGCACCAAGAAGAAGTTAGTATAATAGTTTTAAACGAAATTACATTATAAGCAAATCCACAAGAGATTGGAAATTCTCCTGTTAACCAATTTCATTCACAATTCAGAAAGTCTTGTAATCCTACATTTGTGTAGAACTGGAATTACGTATGTTCTCTGCTTTTTTTTTTTATTGTTAACCTTTTCTTAAAGGACAACTGAAGTGAGAGGGGTATGGAGGCTGCCATAATTATTTTCCTTTAAACAATACCGGTTGCCTGGCATCCTGCTGATCTGCCCTGCTGGCTGTAGTAGTGTCTGAATGACACCAGAGAAAAGCATGCAGCTAATCTTGTCAGATCTGACAATAATGTCAGAAACACCTGATCTGCTGCATGCTTGTTCAGGGTCTGTAGCTAAAGGTATTAGAGGCAGAGGAGCAGTAGGACAGTCAGGCAATCGTTTAAAAGGAAATAAATATGACAGCCTCCATATCCCTCTCGCTTCAGTTGTCCTTTAAATTAATAAACATTATTGTAAGAAAAAAAAGAAAAGTAATCTGGTAGTAAAACTACAACTTTTAAGAAGAAAGGAGAATAACAAGGTTTTTTTTTTTTACTGTCTTGCTAGGAAAATTCCTCCGGCATCGAGCAGTTCCTCCACGCATGCTCCGCACCGGACCAGCACAAACTCTGCTCCTGTGTCACAGAGTATGAACAACACTGGTTTCCTCCCGCCTGGAACAGTTACCTCTCCCCCTGCCCCCGTCACCTCTTCTACGGACAAAGTCCTCCCCCAAGGAACTACACTAAACATTCACACTGCGACTGAAGCCACCAGTAGTATGCAATCCAGACAAGTGTCTTCTTTTACAACATCCACACCATCAGTGCTTTCCTCATCGCCTAGCCCAGTCTCCAGCAAACCTCAAAAGTTAAAATCCAGTAAGGCTGTGAAACCTAAGGAATCCCCCGCCAGCAGCACGAACTGCAGTAGTACCAACAGCAGCAGCGGCTCAGGAAAGAAAAAGAAAACCAACTCCCCACCCCAGCTGCTAGCGCACCCCCCTTCTCATTCCACTGAGTCCTTTAGGAAGAACTGTGTAGCGAACTCTGGCACGTACCACTCCCCCGGCACGACCTTGTCTCAGCATGGCAGCCCTTCTGCTGTCGGCCTCAACTTTGCGAACAGTCGAACTGTGAGTCTTAAACATGACCAATCAGGGAGGGGTCCCCCGACAGGGAATCCTGCAGAATCGATAAAGCGCATGAGCGTAGTTATGAACAGCAGTGACTCCACACTCTCGCTGGGGCCGTTTGTCCACCAGGCTGGCGGCGACCAAGTTGTGAACTCGCACAATGCGTTTCCTCATTCTCACGTCTCCCTGGACAAACTGACGGGGAAAAAGCGGAAATGCTCCGCGGGGCCCAGCAGCATCACCAACAACAGCAAACCCAGTAAGGTTGCCAAACAGCCGCAAGTCAACCACATACACTCGAAACACAACAGCGGGATTTCAGGAACGCCGACGCTGACCAATAATTCACTTCGGCATCAGGTGAGAAATTAATGATTTTATTTTTTTTTTGTGTTCTCTATTGGAAAAAAATACTTGGAAGTCAGGTGAAGCTGTAACTTACAGGAAACCTGGTACAGTGAGGATGCCATTTCTGACTGCCTTTAAAATATGCCACCTGATTGTAGTGCTGATTGTGTGCTTGTTATAATACTTTCTTAGTCATTGACACAAAATAAATGCACAAATTGGGTGTCCTGACCCCACTGGCTGCATGCTTGTTCCAGCTGTGTGACAGCCATCTAGCGGGCATTTTTTAAAAGAAATAAAGATGGCATCCTCCATATTCCTCTTAATTTATGATCAGAGCTTCGTCATGCTATAGAATTCCTTGATATGACTTTCTTCTGAGGTTCATAACTGTGGTATGCATTGTGAAGTGGCCCTATATCCATCCACTTATATATAATAAGGGAGACACCCCAGGGTGGACAGTAGACCGACACGTCTGGCATACACTGCTTCATACATTCTTGGCATTCACTGCTCTGGCCTAGGCTGTAAGTGAATTTCCCCAGTAGGGATCTATATATGGTTAAATGTTTTGTGGATTCTCTTCTCATTGGAAGAGACGCAGTGTGTCCCTAGTGTGCAACAACCCCCCACACACACATGCCTCCGCTCCCACCCCATGTGTGTAGCGGCAGGTGGCTTACCTAATCCATGTTGCCCACGGGGATTGCAGAAGACCTCCTTTTCCGTGCAGCTTTCTCTAGTAACCGCTTGGGCTCACGTGATGAGCTCAAGCCTTTTAGTAGGTGGAGCCTTGCGGAGGAGAAGGGGGTCTGCAATCCCACATGCACCATGGATTAGGTAAGCCACCTGCCGCTACACACATGGGGAGGGAGCGGACACAGGAGGACACCATTTGGGGGAGAACATGTACAAGATGATCCTGGAACTTAGATGCACTAGGTTTAATATATTTTTTTCCTGGTTTTTGCCATCTAAACGATCCTTATATTCCGGAGCATCTTATACGGCAGCAAATGGAGTAGTAACTTCTGATGTTTTGAATTATTTACTAGGGGACGATCACACCTTTATATAGAATGTTTACCTCCATGTCATGGGTGACTAAAGACATATCTTCACCAAAACGACTTCATGAACATCTAAAGGAGCATCTTATGATGTATGGTTGTGATCATTTAGAAACATTTCTTGGCATACAAATGAAGTTTTACTAAAAAAAAGTGTCATACTGTATTTAGGTGAAAATATGTCTAAAGATGACAGCGGAATTCTAAGGGTTAAAACTTAAATCACCCCTGTAAGTGGCAGACTTGTTCAATACAGTGGAGGTGTGCACTTTGATCCAAAAGTTCAGATTTACAACATCGTTTGTTGGAGAGAGCCTTGGATCATATTTGGTGAATAGTTATTTGTAAAAAAAAAAAAAAAAAAATGTCATTACCTTCAAAAGAGGCAAAACTAGTTTTTTGAAAGACAACCCTGTTCTTTACTATTGTCCACTGAAGCGTATAGCATTTTCCACTTTCAAACTGGCAAACTCTACATCAGCCTTTCTCAACCTTTCTACCCTGGAGGAACCCTGCAAATAACTTTGGGATATCAGGGAACCCCTGCAAACAATGTTTTGATCTCGAGGAACCCCTGCATTTATTTCGGAGGAGGCATGGTCTTTAAAAGTATGTGTGGCTATTTATTTCACTACCCCTATTACACTATCACTCATTATACTGTCTCCTGACCCCCCAATTTAGTGCTTTTTGTTGAAGTATCACCTATTATAATGTGCTCTATTATACTACCCCCACGATGGGGGAAAATGCCAAGGAACCCTTGCAGAGTACTCGAAGAAACCCTGGTTGAGAAAGCCTGCTCTACGTGGTGAGCAATAAAGTGGCAATTAGCATGATGGTTTCATAAATCTGGAGATGTTTGGATTGCAAAGTGGCAATCCTGCAAACTGCCATATCTATCAAGGTGACCATTTTCATAAGATGTTGACAATTTCTGCAAATCTCCAGAAATGTCCCTGTATTTCTGCACTTAGAACCCCCCACCTCACTCTCATCTGAACTCGAAGCACTCACCACCCACACGTCTGACTTTCTGTACTATTATGGTCAGTGTGTGCAGGTGCATGAGACAGCAGTCTACAGTACAATGCTTCTGAGCTGCTGCTGATAGCACTGTTCACCTGAGTTTATACATCAGAGCCATGCGGTTTGGAGGAAGGGCTTGTTAGACATACTTGAGTGTATTTTAGTCTCCCCGCTCTTCACCAATCTTGTCTTTGAGTAATTGTGTAGAGTTGTCCTTTAAATAAGCCAGAAAGAGCAGCTCTTCTAATTGGATAACATGGCAACAGACAGGAGCTGAGCGATGCAAGTTCCCGTGCTTCTTTTGCTAGGAAATGGCTGATGGCACAGATGATCATCAACTTGACAGCATAAGGAGGAGGGGGTGGGGGTGCATGCAGCCATCGCTATGGTAACCGCTGTTTCCCAATGAGCTGAGCAGCCTTTAACCCATTCTGTCCTGATGGGCAGTGGCTGACAAGTTAAATACTAGTGAAAGAACAATGAAGTGGCCACGAGGCTTCTAGGCAATGTCTCTGTCATGTATGTTCATCCATTATGTTTATGAAGCCTTGGTTTCCCTTATTCCACTGTCTAGAGGACATGGGCTATCTGTAATACATTTCTAAGCACACCATTTTATATGTGTGTTAGCGTTGCTATCTGTAGAAGGGATGTCTGAGCACTGCAATCTCAGAGAAACGTTAGACGTTAGTGGGTGGAAAGATTTAACCAATCAGCGTCTGTGGAAAACAAATGTCAGTGATGTGCGCTGTTCCTTTAATTGCACTGTAGTCCCTCATTTGTCATAGCGGAGCCAGTATGATCTTTGCCGCAGATTGTAGTGAGCGGGGGAGGGGTTTCCATGTGAGTTCGTGGGCCCCCAGGACAAATTTCTCAGGCGCACACACAACTGCAGCAATTCCACTGTCTACATTGCATGCAGTTCTACATTAGATTCACATTACATGTAGAGTGTTTTTGTTTGTCTTCTGTCTTTTTTTTGGGGGGGGGGGGGGGGGCTGCTTTGATTTAAGGTATATTTTATTACTAATTGGAGTGCCGAAGCAGAGTAAATAACGTTTAAAGGCTACCTGAGGTGATTGTGATGTGGAGGCTGTCATAGTTACGGTATTTCCTTTTAAATCATGCAAGTTGCCTGGCTGCCTCCCTGATCCTATGCCTTTAATGCTGGGAATACACCATGGGCCTGATTCACAAAGTGGTGCTAACAGTTAGCACGCTGGTGAAAAGCCCTTTATCACGCCTAAACTTAGTTTAGGCATGATAAGTTTAGGTGTGATAAGTTTAAGCACCAACTGGGTTAGCACCGCAGTGCACAGCTGATCAAAAGTTTTGCGCTAGCAAAGTCTGGTACACTTCGCATAGAGTCTAATGGCGCTGCTTTGCGTGCGGGACTTTGTGCGCGATCTAAACTTATCACGCCTAAACTTATCATGCCTAAACTTATCACGCCTAAACTGGCTTTTCACCAGCATGGTGCAATGGTTATCATGCCTAAAGTCTCTAACTGGGTTAGCACCGCTTTGTAAATCGAGCCCCATGAGTTTCTTTGGCAGAAGTGAATTGAAATTGATTGGAAAGACTATCGGAAAATCGATCAGAAAGTAAATCTGCCAAAAAACTCATCATGTATTCCCAGCATAATACTTTTAGCCATACACGCTGAATAAGCATGCAAATCTGGTGCTCTGTCTCACGTCTGACTGGAATAGCCACATGCTTGTTCCAGGGTTGTGACTTTGATTCCAGAAGATCAGCAGGACTGCCAGGTAACTGGTATTGTTAAAAAAAGAAGTATGGCAGCCTCCATATCCCTCTCACCTCGGGTATGCTTTAAAGGGAACCAAGAGCTGCTTTTTTTCTGCAGTTTATCCTGGTTTCTTATAGATAGGAGCTTCCATGCCCCCCACCCTCCCCCTAAGCTTTAATGGGCAGCTAGTGTCGCATCTCTCCACCCCCACACATTACCCCCACACTGATGAAAACCTTTTTTTTTCCTTAGCTAATGTGTACAATAAAATAATTACATCAGTCCTTATCTGCCTGAAATTTCTGTGGGCCAGGCCTCTGAAGCAGGGGTAATAAAGGCCTCTGCTAAACTTTTAAATGTAAAAAGAGGTAACATGGAAGTTTTTTTTTTAATGAGCTACATTAATATGATATGCATTTTTAATGTGCTGTTGAGATGCCATGGGCGCTAAAAATGATGCTTGGTTCACTTTAAATGGCCATTATCACAAGAACGGGTAACATTTAAAATGTGTATTAGTTGTGCATTTGTCCCAGAGTAAAATGCACTAAAACTGTTTTTTTCCTATGGTCCTGTCATTTACAGTAAGCAGTAGAAATGTGACCAATTTTGGACTAATCCATTTTCTGAAGGAGGATTCTGAGGAAAAACTTCATTTTTAAAAGCACTCCCTGGATGGCAGTGGCACACTCCGTACTGCCAGAATAGCGTGCACAGGAGGAGAACAGCTTTCCAGCACCATTGCAAATGTCCTATCCATGGAGGGAAAACAGATCAAACAAAATATTGAAAATCCCAAAAAAGTCCAAAATATGTCAGATTTATACTAGTTACTACAAATGATATTTGCAGTTGTGCTCATAAATGTATATACCCTGGCAGAGCAGACAAATGTTTCTGGCAACAGTCTTTTCTCAAGGGTACTTTTGGAAGGCCCATTGCTCAAAAGGTTTGCCTGTTCCACTAGTTATTTTCTCATTGCCGTAATGAATGGGATGTTCCCAGTAGTGTTGTGCACTATGAGTAGTTATGAGTATGTAGCTACTCGTAATCGAAATTGAATACCGTTGCCTGGGGGGGTTAACTTACCCATGCCACCGACTTGGCCAATGCGCTTTACTCATGATCCACATCACTCCCATGTCCAGAATATTTGCCGAGTGTTATTAATCCCTTGCTACACATTGGATTTCTACTCTGTGCTCAGTCCAGTGAGCTTCCCTTTAAGCTGATCTATTTCACATGTTTACATAGATCACTGAAAAGACTGCAGGTTTGCTTCAGGCGTTTTGTGATGCTTACAAGTTGGTGGTCCATGGTTGAACAGTAATCCCAGTTCTCTTGTTCTCCATGTTCTTCTCTGCTGCTGAGATGACGGGATTTACTTATGTGGGGTCACTGCAGGAAATGTCACATTGCATTTGCATCATGGTGACTTTACTCTGTCTCTGCTTTGCTTTGCAGCCAAAGGCACGTCCCTGACAGTTACTGTTAAAGGAAACTGGACAAGTACGGTTACAATCAGCAACCTTCAGCTGGCTGTGTGGGCTCCAAGATGCCTTTGAGTTTTCTCAAACTCTCTGCGGTCCTCAGGTGTGGAATGATTCTGGATGCGTCAGCCAGACGAGGATATTTCTACCCCCCAAAGCCATGTGTGTAGCAAGTCAGTCCCCGCAGCCGCTTCTATCAGTGTTAGTGGACTGAGCCTCTCGCTACAAAACCTGTGATTTCTAACCGCGTTGAGCGCCAGCTTTTGTCCTCCAGCCCAGGCAAGAGCAAAGGAGAGAACGCAGACTTCACTCTAACAGCGAAGCCGATGCAGCGACCTTCCTTAAGGAGAGGAATACGGCTTTATCCTTCTACAGCAATGATCCAGTGATTAACTACTAAAAAGAAGAAAAGAGAAAAAAATAGCACAACTACAAAAAGAAAACATTTAAGAGTAAATAAGACTGTTGATTGGGCTGGACAGCCTTTTTTTCCAGGTTACACTTGCTAAGAAGCTGTGAGGAGTTTTAACGTCAATAATAATTTCTCAGAAATGTCAAATTTTTGGTAATACTAAAACTTTTTTTTTTTTTATTGCTTACGCTGAACTTACTGTGATTGTATTGGTAACATTGTCAGACTAAAAACCAAATGAAAAGGCAGACTAATCTAGTTAACTCTCCCAAAGATTACCATGTGGTCAGAGGCGATCAGCAAGTGTGTGTTGCTAATTCATGTTATCGGCTGTGCCTCTACTTCTCTCAGCACTAGCCGCTTTCACTGTCAGTGAGAACAGTGCTTCCCCACATCTATGGGCCATTTTCACTCCACTGTCAGAATAGTGCTTCCCCTTCTTCTGTTGGCCATTTCCACTCCGTTGTCAGAGTATTTACCAGCTGTCATTTCCACTCCACACTCTGGCAGGGCAACACCTTTCCCGCCTCTTCCATACCTGACAGTTATGTTGACTTTTGTTTGTGGGAGCTATGCCTAAGCTGCCACCATTTTAACTGCAGTGCCAGAGTAATGTCTGTCACGCCCTTTCAATCCATTTTGAATCCTGTCGAAAAAATGTCTCTGCAACTCAGCATTGTCTTTCAAAATAATTCTCCAATACTTCTCAGTCATTTTTTTCCACCTGGCAGCCATCTTAACTCTACTGTGTGCCAGAAACAGTATTGTATTTCCCACACTTGGCAGCCATTCTAAGGGCCCATACTCAGTAAGTTTTTTTTCCTACAGTGATTCTTAATTTTTCAGGTAATGTAAGGATAGATCACTGTACAGTGCAGAGTAGCCTGTTTTGTTCTATGGAGTGGTGTGGGGGAAGACATCTGAAGGGACAACAGTACCAGAAACTAGTGTATGTAGCCACGCTCTTGTAGGACGGAGCAGTGTCTTTCCTAACCTGTTACATTATTTTAAATCCCCAGACACTAGTAGAGCCAAGTTTTTCATATCTAGCAGCGATTTGGGCACCAGTCTATTAGAGTAGTGCAGGTTGCTGGTGTTTCACAAAACTTACATACTTCAGTATTAGTGTTGCCGGTGAATCTGTCCTTATGGAGAATAAAGGAAAGTTATTATCCCAAAATATATTATGGGCAGTGTAATTGCCACTTTATTCTGTGGTCAGTTTTTGACACGGGACATGCAAAAGTCAGTCCCTTCAATGATCTGGCAAGCTTGTTATAGGCTAATGTCTCTAGTTAGCAGACATTGATGGCTAGGGAGCATGGAACTTGGATAACAAAATAGACTTCTCAGTTTTATTATGACCCGTTCATTGTACTATTTGGAGAAGATCTGATTGCATGTGTATCTGTGGCAACCCATACACATGCAATCCAATCTGGACTTGACCCTTCTGTGATGAATTTCAGCTTTTATTTGCTTTTCAACAGCGGTTATACAGCAACAAGAAAGCACCCCAGCATTGCTGCTTTTTGTAGAACAGAGGTTTATTGTGACCAGAAAGATGAGAGTTCTGTTCTGTGTTGGCTTTCCTTGGTCTGTCGTATGCAGCAATATTCACAGACCCACGGGCAACTTCTATACAGGGAGTACTGTAGCTTTAACCAGAGCGTCCCCTGATGTTGAACATCCAGCTCAATGGTTTTAGAATTGTAAGATACTTGTCTAACTATTGTTAAATAATGTTTAACAAAGTATAGAAGCCCTCATCTTCAGGAGGAAATAGAGAAGTCTGGTATATACACATGCTGTGCAGCTGAACCTAAGATACTACTCTTTGTTGCCAGACCATTTGCTATTCTTAGCTAAGAAAAAGAAGATCTTCCACCACAGGTTTATGCCCGATATATTCTCTCTCTTCCTGGATCTTGTACGTTTTTTTTTTCTCCCCAATTTTATCACTGCATTATAAATTGGC
This sequence comes from Hyperolius riggenbachi, assembly GCF_040937935.1. Taxonomy (NCBI): domain Eukaryota; kingdom Metazoa; phylum Chordata; class Amphibia; order Anura; family Hyperoliidae; genus Hyperolius; species Hyperolius riggenbachi. Next base: position 186,788,284 of record NC_090654.1, read on the forward strand.
AGAAACGATATAGGACCACTTAAAGTATTTGAGGCTTGTAAAAAAAAAAGCTTTGCTGATATTAAATCAGTATTTAAATATGTATGTTGTGTTTTGGATCAGAACAGGAAACCCTAAAAAGCAATATGGGAATTTCCATTGCCGATTTGCTATAGAGGTCAACCTGAGGGAACTGCTGTACACATGCGAGATTCTTGGCCAAGAACAGTCTAGCCTACATGGCTTAAAGTGAACTTTAAGTGTCAAAAATAAATTGTTTTACTCACCTGGGGCTTACCTCAGCCCCCTGCAGCTGATCGGTGCCCACGACGAGTCGCTCTGATGCTCCAGGTCCCGCTGGCGGCCACTTCCGGTTTCGCCGTCAGGACCCGTCAGGCTGGGGAACGCGGCTGATACTACGCGTTCCCAGCCAAAATAGCAACCCTTCTTGGCCGCATAGGGGTGCTATTTTGGCTGGGAACGTGTAGTATCAGCCGCGTTCCCTGTCCTGACGGTGAAACCGGAAGTGGCCGCCAGCGGGACCTGGAGCATCAGAGCGACTCGTCGTGGGCACCGATCAGCTGCAGGGGGCTGAGGTAAGCCCCAGGTGAGTAAAACTCAATTTATTTTTGACACTTAAGGTTCACTTTAAACTGTAACAATAAGAAGTGGTAAAGGGAAAAAGTAAACGCACCTCACGGGTGTGGTTATGAAAATCAAGATTAGAACAAATTGGCTGGATTTAAGAGGCTGTGGGTTTATTATGCCTCCCCTCTTTCATTCATGTCACCAAAACAAAAAGAAATTGAAAGTTCTACACTCGTCATTTAGTTTGTTTTCAGAACATGGTTGATGGGTATTGAAAAAATGTCTACTAATCGAACTTGCTACTTTCCCCCTCACTACTTAATGAGCAGCTCATGTTTACGCCCTCCCCTTGTGATTTGCTGTCTCTTACGACACTGTAACTGAGAAAGCCAATGGCAAAACAGTTTAAAGGAGAGTCATTTTAATTACACTGCAGTAAAAATTACTTCTGTTTCAAGAGATAACTTAATTCATGTTTTGTAGAACAACACATGTTGGTTCTGCCAAGTCGTCTCTTGAAACGGTTTATTTTTGCAGTCTTAACCCTTCTGCAATTTGTACAACTCTGGGTCATATAAAGAATACTTTACATAGTGTATTCATATTTTACAGCTAAAACTGGCTTTTATATTTGCTGGGTGCATACAGATATACCACTGACCGTTTTAGCCTATAGGGGGCGCACGCTTTGCTACCTAATGTGTGTGTTGCCAGTCTGTCCAAAAACAATACAGTTCATTCTTCACGAGCTGGCAATATGATTGTATTATAGATCTGCTTCTTAAAACTCCTACCGTTTCTTTAACCTGAGGAATAAAAATGAAATTACTTTGAACAAAAAGAAGAAAAAATGAAAGCCCTACTTTTTGTATCTTTATTTTGGAATTTCTGCTATCGTATGGAAAAAAATTGAAGTATCCCTATTTAAAAAGAAAAAAAACGTATTTTGTTAACAGAAAATGATTGTACATATTGAAATATGTATTTTTGCACAGTTTTTTTTCTCCTTATATCCAGTTTTGGTACAATTGAGATCATCTAATATTTATTTGTTAATAAAAAAAGAATACCTGTATGATTTGAAGTGATTCACTGCCAAGCCTATATTCTGACATGCCTAAATATGTATTAAGGGATACCTCTGTTTTGTGAGGCCTGGGTTTCCGTTTTTCGGTGTCTATGGAGTGGATTAATATCAAGCTGTAGGCTGTGCTTTCTATTGCCTGAATCAGTCGATAAATTTTGAGTTCTTGCCGTAGCTAAGGGGCTATATATGTGGTTTTTGTTTTTTATAAAAATTTTATTTTTTCATTGTATACCTGTGTGTGCAAAACAAATTATAGACCTAAAACCTGCAGAGGAAATGAAAAGTGCCTGGTTCCATTTTCCAAGCTGTACTCTTAGCTTTCCGTAACACTTGAATGTTTGGTTTCATTTCCAGAGCTCGTTACACCCCCCTACCCCCACAGGATTTTTAATTTTTTTTCTTAATTTGTGGTTTGTAAGGATTTTGTACTAACAACAGTAAGATTATTGAGCCATTTACAGCAGCGTTTTGAATGCCCATTTTTTATCGCAGGGAACAGCAAGTCAACTGCTCCTCTGTGGTACTGGGCTAACATTGGTTCCTCCATTTTGTTCCCCCACCTGTGATGGCGCACAGGTGCTTGGCGTTTGGGGTTGGTGACCAATGTGTATGTATAGTGTAGCTGATGTTTTAGAAGAAAGGTGTTAACAAAAAAAAGTGGTTTATTTAATAGAGAACTGCATTACTGACAGAAGTAAGATATTTTTATAAAAATGTAGATTAAAGTTAAAAGCCAGATACCTCGTGGAACCTGAATATGTCAGATTTCCAAATGGAATGTCGTCTTTTAAACGATGTCTTCCTCTGAGTTCCCTTTGCCAAGGAATTTTTCTGGTTCTTTTGGTCTTGCTTACTTTAGATTAGAAATGGGCTGATGCTTGACAATGTAGAGGCAGCCATCTTGTGATTTGGTCCCAGAACCACAAGTAAGTGCACCAGAGTCAAAGCACTACTCTAATAATGCAGTTCAGAAAATCCTTCTTTGATATCAGTTATTAGCCAGTGAATATTGAGACATATGAATATGAGATACAAGTCAATATAAACAATAAGGTAGCATTTTCGTGGACTCTGGTTTACCTCACAAAATGATTGCTGCCTTTGTAAACACTGTCAGCAGGCAGTCCCTAAAAGAAACCTTCAGTGAGGAGAATATGAAAGCAGCCATTGCAGACTTTCCTCACAAACATGCAAGCTTCTGACTGTAATCCCAATCCTGTTCTTTCAATGTATTCTAGATCACTAATAGCTGGGAACTGGTGTCCATCCTTCACTGGCTGCTTGCTTGTTCTAGAGTACTGAAACCAGCAGATCACCATGGCAGCCAAGCAAGTAGCGTTATTTAAAGGGGAACTGCAATGGCAGCATCCATATTTTTTCGAATACATAAGGCAGGGTTGCATCACTCCAGTTCTGCTATAGCCCTCACATAATTGTGATAGCTCAAACTATAGTGCTTTACTTGGAATTTATTATGTTTTAGTATTCTGTAGTATTATGTTCAGTACTAAAATGGTGTATTTTCTGCCAATTCACAAATGTCAGTCCTACATTGCCCTGCTTCTGCTATGTGGCAGCACCATCACTATCTCAGTATCTGCCTACAAAACGTTACATCACCTAAACTACACCTTTGTTCCAGGTAACTGACATAATAGGTTGTAAAGCAATCGTAAGGATGATAAGCCCAGAAATTGCATCTTCAAAATCTAGTCCACAATTATCCATCTTTCTGTCCTGATGATGTTCAACTTGCGTTATCAGCACTATTCCCTCTCACAGACATGTCTAGCGTCTCTAGGATTTACGTTTCTACTTGCATTATCCAATCTTTAACAGGCAGTGAAAACGCTTTATATCACAAAAGTGAGCTTCACATGATTTACACTGTCTGCCGGGGTCACTGCAAATGGAGATAATTTGGGCAGGAATATAGCAAAAGATGGGGATTACTTCTGACAAGTAAGAACTGACTTGCACATAATGGAAACCCTCTATCTTAGCAGACTAAACCAAGGGTACAACTTGGGCTTTCTCTGCTATAGGACAGGTAGCTATGCAGACAGTGTTGCCTTGAAAGTCTTTGATGCCTTTCACACAGTACCAGCCACACCCTGTAGCAAGATTTAAAACAAAAAGTCAATTGAGAAAGTGGAGTGCAAAAAATGTCATTCCTCTGTTTATTAAACATTAAAAAAAAAATCTAATAGTTTACCTTCAGTAAAATTTTACATCTGTTTATATTGATTTTATTTCATTTTTTGTTTAGAAAGTTTACAGATTGAACATATTAAATATTCCTAGGCATATTTACACTTCATTAACAATCTATGTTAATCTCTTTATTACTGAACATAATGCCTAAATAATATATATAAATGATAAGAAAATCTATTTTGGGGTTTACAGCTGTTTGTTGTGTGTCTTATATTTGTCCCCTCAAGGACTGGTGTAGTGCTACCCTGCCAAAACAGGTCATGGTATAGGCCAAAAGATGGACTGGAACCCCCCATTCATTTAGCAGATAACTATGTAGGGTGATGTACACGCTTGTTATTACAGGATAACGCGAGCACTACAGGCTGTCAATGTGAATGTAGTTCCTGGAAATCGACTCTCATCATTTTTTTTTTCTTTGTCTCTCGCCTCCATTTTGTTTTTCTTCCTTCTCTGTACAATGTGTGAATAGTTTGACAATTTGTACACATAATCAGGAGCATCTGATCAGCTGGACTTTTGGCTGCTGTTTAGCTCATGAACAAACAAATGTCATGGGACAGAAAAAATACTTTGGATATTTAAAAGAAAAAAAAACTATATAGTTATTTGTTTTGTAACAAGTTTATGTAAATAAAATAATTTATACTATTTATAAGAAAAAGAGAATTGTGCTTTGCTTTATGAGAGGATCTCTAGTTTGTTGAACAAACATGTTACTTAAATAAGGCAATAAATGTAGGAATGTTTAACAAATCAAGCCATTGCTGATTATTACGGCACATTCATGGTCGGTGGGTGACGTACACAGAGCAGAAGTGACATGTTATGTGAAAAACACATTGAGCCTATTTCAAGGTACATCTTTCACTTTTTACATACAATACTCTAAATTCCAGATTTGTGGCTGTACAGATGTTGCATGCCAATTTGGGCTTTACCTAGATACAGAGGGGCTTCCTCATAATCAGAGATGGAGTGAAATCAAACTTGTCCACCTCTGAATTCCACTATTAAAACACTTTTGACCTTATTCAATTCACTTTTTCTCCTAGATGATATTTTCACATCTTTTCACCGACTAGCAAGCAAGAATATACACACAATAATTTTGACAGGTTTTTTTTTCACCTATTATTTGGTTATTTTCAATTTAAGAGATCTGAAAAGTTATGGTACACACCATGTAATTTTCTGTCAGATGGGTCGAAATTATTATTTCCAACAGGTCAAATCTGATTTCTGATCGATTTTCTGATCACTTTTGTACAAAAAAGATTGGAAATCAGATTGGACCTGCCTGAAAAAAAAATATTTTAAACGGAAGCTGAAAAATTATCTCCTAGGATAAAAAGTTAATTGGGTCAAGCACATTGTCTTTCCAAGTGTGACAGAGTAAGGCAGAAAAATTGTGATTGGTCACTGAATTTACCTGTAAGGTCTTCATCCAGCTCATTTGATTTTGATTAAATAAGTCATCTTTATCTTAAAACAGTCACGGTGAAGTGCATAATATTGGCCCCTCTGATATCTGATGTCCATATCCTTAGAGCAGAGGTCCCCAAACTTTTTCGGTCAAGGGCCGGGTCAACATACTTCATGACTGCTCAATGACTTCTACAGTATGTGGATGGGTAATGCCAGCACTGCTATTCTATATTTGAGCCAGGGCTGTGGAGTCGGTACAAAAATCTACTGACAAAAGCTATGGATTTGGTTCAAACATCATCCGACTCAGACTTCTCACTTTATTGAAACCACCAACTCAGGCACCCAAAATTGCTCCTGCCTCCTCGACTCAAACTCCACAGCCCTGATTTGAGAAGCCGATATTTAAAAGTATAGTGGGCTGCATCTATAAGTTATACATTTTGTGTTTGGGGGGCAGTGAAAAGGGCTCTGCGGGCCTTAGTTTGAGGGCCACTGCCGTAGAGGTAACTAGACAGTAAGGAAATATTGTCTGTTTTGAAGGAAGAATAATTTGCCAGTCAGCCTAGCAAATGCTGCTCCAGACAATATTATTTTAACCTATAATTGTTCGCTGAATAAAACCAAATAATTTAGTTTACAAAAGGAATTTATTAAAAAATAGGCAGGAAGCCAAGGGTATTAAGTAGACATAAATTAAACATAATAAGGCTAATAAACCAGTAATGAAACCATCTCTTTACAAGCTCCTAAAGTCCATGAACACCAAAAACTGCATTGTTAGCTAGAAACAAGTATGATAACATGACTTTCAAGAGAAAACCTTCCCAGGTGGTATATCGCACAGGTATCTTGGTAAACAACAAAACAGTAGAAGAAAAACCAAGACCCTCAAGGACCATTCTGCTCAGTCAGATTCATATTTATCATTGGAGGAGGAGATATGTGCTAACATCAGTACATCCAATCTCTGCACAAACTGTGAGATCGGAAAAACCATGGACTTTCAGCTATAACCCATTGGGCTGCCAAATTGCTTGCAATATACAAGCACTTAACCACTTGCCGACTGCACGCTTATACCGTGCGTCGGCAAAGTGGCAGCTGCAGGACCAGCGACGCAGTACTGCGTCGCCAGCTGCAGGCTGATTAATCAGGAAGCAGCCGCTCGCGCGAGCGGCTGCTTCCTGTCAATTCACGGCGGGCGGCTCGCAGGCTAAATGTAAACACAAGCGGAAATAATCCGCTTTGTTTACATTGTACGGCGCTGCTGCGCAGCAGCGCCGTAAGGCAGATCGGCGATCCCCGGCCAATCAGCGGCCGGGGATCGCCGCCATGTGACGGGACGTCCTGTCACTGGCTGCACAGGACGGATAGCGTCCTGTGCAGCCCCGATCTCCGGGGGGGAGCAGGTAGGAGAGGGAGGGGGGAATTTCGCCGCGGAGGGGGGCTTTGAGGTGCCCCTCCCGCCAGCCACACGCAGGCAGAAGAGATCGGACCCCCCCAGCACATCATCCCCCTAGTGGGGGCTGCAGAGCCCACCCAGCACAGATCACTAAACACAGCGCTGGTCCTTAAGGGGGGGTAAAGGGTGGGTCATCAAGTGGTTAAAGGACAACTGAAGTGAGAGGGATATGGAAGCTGTCATATTTATTTCCTGTTAAAGTGACACTGAAGCGAAGAAAAACTCATGCTATAATGAATTGGTTGTGTAATACGGATAATTACTAGAACATCAGTAGCAAAAAACATAGCGTCATTTTTATTTTCAGGTATATAGCTTTTTTTTTTATTTTTTTATAACATTGCATCATTCTCTAATCATTGCAATTTCCACAATACACTCTGCATTTTAAATGATTTCACAACTAGTAACCCTTTGTTTATGGTTTTCCCGCAGAGAAAAGTTCAAAGAAGAAAAAATTAGAGACAGTTGAGATAACATCTTCAAAAGACAGTTCTGTCCACTACTTTAAAGTTGCTGAGCTCAGAGAAGCTGTTTTGCATAGATAACTGAAGTTTAACTCTTCCTGTACTGAAAACAATATGAGACATATCTTTACTGCTAATGTTTTATTTCTTAGCAGTACTACACATACACATCATTATATCATAAGTTTATTTTCAATCCAGATTCCCTTTAAACAATACCAGTTGCCTGGCAGCCCTGCTGGTCTATTTGGCTGCAGTACTGTCTGAATCACACCAGAAACAAGCATGGAGCTAATCTTGTCAGATCTGACAGTCAGAAACACCTGATCTGCTGCATGCTTGTTCAGGGGCTATGGCTGAAGGTATTAGAGGCAGAGGATCAGCAGGACTGCTGGGCAACTAGTAATGTTTAAAAGGGAATAAATATGGCAGCATCCATATCCCTCTTGTTACAGTTGTTGTTTAACCAGTTATGGTATCAGCAGCAGTATATCTACACCCTGCAGGACTTCACTTACCACCCTAGGGGCGTAGATACTTGTCTTCTGCTGCTGATGCGCGCACCCGTGTTTGCCCCAACACTGGCAGTTACAGGACTGATTGGCTTTGGGAACGTGCTCCCCATTCACCAATATAAGTGCTGGATTTATGAATAATCTTTGCTGTAATGAACAGGAGAGATTATTAATTGAAAGACTAAATAAAACATTTTTCTTTCACTTTCTTTTGAATCACAGCTTTCTATGCAGGAAAGTGCCATCTAGTGGACATGTATAATAATTCACTACACTAATTATCTGTCCACTAAAAAAAAAATCCTACATATAAATAAAAATCCTATTAACCTTTTGCACTTTTTTTTACAACTATAATGGCTGAAAACAAAGACATAATGTATATTTTCATTTTTTTTTCTTATTATTCCATTAAAATGCATATAAAATAAAATTCTTGGCAAAAAGTACCACCCAAAAAAAGCCTAATTGGCAAAAAAAAGGATATAGATCATTTAGGTGTGATAAGTAATGATAAAGTTATTGGTAAATGAATGGGAGGAGCACTGAAATGTGAAAATTGCTCTAGTCCATTAGGGGGAAAACCCCTTAGTGGTAAAGTAGTTAAGACTCTGGGGAGCTAGCATACAGGAGAGCCGGAGCAGGATACAGAGATTGAAGTAGCTTGCTTAAAGATGTCAAAACACACCCTTCCTCAGGGCCTGGGCAGTCCCAAAAATTGTGAAGAAAGCTAAAACAGTGGTAAGGGTGGGTGAAAAATATCTTGTTTCACTTTTGAGGGGTGTTGTACAACCTTGTCCAACCATTAAAAGATGTCTAATTGAGACAAGGGAAGGAAGAAGTATGACAAATCCTATCAAACATACAAGACCATTGTTGATCAGTAAAAGTAGTCCTCGGCTCAGATTCCCAGTTCAGTAAATATTTGGGGTGTGGGCCTGCTGATTACTCCCATTATATCTGCATAAAGAGAGGAGATAGTCCCTCTACCTACCAAGCCTTGTTCACACAGTCGGCAGTCCACCTTTCGCAAAGGTTCCTGCTTTAGAGGAAATTATAAATTTGAATATAATGATATCTCTCCGACTCTTATCTCTCGAGATTACAAAGGACATACCAAAGGGGAGGAAGAGGTCAATTGTCCAAAATGTATTTGCTATGCCTAAGTCATTATGGCCCATCAACTTAAAGAATCAGGATTATCAAAGGCATGGGCTATATCTGGATTGCCCAGAAGGGGAATTTTTACATTTGTGGAGGTGGGAGTGAAAACTTCCTTTTCATAAAGCTAGGCAGAAGAAGACTATTTTGTTAAGAGGTTGTAGAGACCTACTATGGTCTAATCTAAATTGTAGTAGAGTAAGCAGATTAGGAATTAGGCTGAAGGAATCATTTTCAAATCTAACCTATATAGGACCATAGTCAGAAGAGTCAAAACTGTGCTTGAACTAATCCACCTAGGTGTCTAGGTCTTTGTAGGTTCTTCCTACTAATCCTCTGAGGCTTTCTGCTCCAGAGAACTTTGCTCTAAAAAGAGTCCAACAGGAACCTAGAAAATGGGGTGGGAAGGGCTCTAAAGTAGCAACCGTTGCAGGAGGATCATCTTATAAGCATTCATAAGGCCCAGCCAAGAAATTCTGTACTGCATCCACTCCCTTAATGTTGCCAAGGATGAGTTACTAAATGCAGGATACTTGTATTTATAGAGTTTTTTTTTTTAAGAAGCTGCCAAGTTAACCCCTAAATAGGGGATATGGCTCAATGATCAAATCAAAGTTGAAATTGGCCTGGTATACTTTTATAGACCTGTGAAGAAAATTCATTGACATTGCCTTAGATTTAAGGGTGTTAACCCTCTATCCGGACAACTTTCCATAATTGTATCCAGATTAATTTTAATAGATGAGGATAAGGGTTCTAACATTTAAAGAGAAAATCAAGGGTGACATAACATATCCCTGGCGGGTACCTGTGTGCATTGTTTTGGCGTAGGAGTTGGCCACTGGAATCCAATTGTTTGGGGAGAGTCATAAAAAGCTTTGATGACCCATAAAACTGGGCCAGGGACACCTACATGTTGCAGAGTGATATACATGTAGGGTCAAAAGACTGAATCGATGGCCTTGACCAGGTCAATACTCAACTGCACCAATCTCTTAGAGTTCAGTAGGGCATCTTAGATGATATTGATAACCAGGCGGGTATTGTGCGTAGGCTGACACCCTGGTATGAACCCTGTTTGAAAAGTTGAAATTGGAGGGAATAATAGCATTCAGTCTCATTGTCAAGATTTTTGCCAGAAGCTCAAACGTTGTTGAGTACTGAGATTGGCCTATAGAGTCAGTTTTCGTTTTGGGGATAAGGGACATACTAGCCTGAAGAATCTCATTGTGAAAGGTACATCCCTCGAGGATATGATTAAACAAGCTTCTAAGACTGGGCACTAAGATATGACTTAAAGGTTTAGAATACAGGGTGGTGTAACAGTCTGGTCTGGAGACTTTAGAATTTTGTGGGACCGAATGGCTAATATGAGTTCCTCTTCTGAAATAGATCTGATAAGAATCTTGACCTGGTCATAAGACAGCTTTGGCAAGGGCAGAGAGGACAACCAATCCTGAATTTTATAAACTTTACAACGCTACTGAAACATTCTATTGCCAATCATAAAATCACATTATCTAATTTATACCATACCAATCATATCCTGTTTTTGCTTAGGGCTCCTTGATTTATTCACTTTTAGATGTACCTAAACTAATGTGTAACATGATGAGATAAACATGGGTACCTACTGATAACTTGCTGAGGTATCCGGTTTGTTTTTGCAAATGATTGTAATAGCTGTTGAGTTTGGCTCTCCTGAAAACACACACTTCTATTTGACTCAGAAAATAATCCTGGTAGCGAGACAGAACTGTAAACTTTATACTTTAGATTATAAAGTAACGCTGGACATAAAAAAATCAGAAGTACTACTAATATCAATTTTTATTATGAGCACAAATACACATTTAAAATGTGGTGTAAATACACCATCCACTCACACCATACACACACTTGTAGGGGCTACCTGATGCCTTTAAAAAACATAGGTTTCAAAATATAAAAATATAAAAAAATCACATACAAGTCAAGGAGGACTCCAATATGTGCAGACGCTGTATATATCTTAGACCAGCATGTATATAAATTTTCCCGCCACGAGAGTCAGACGTGTATTCCAAATAAAGGATGTAAATACTTGCAGTCTCTGTAATGCACTATGAATAGTACCTCCTCTTTAGGGTCTCCGCATTCTCGGCTGCCGTGAGTAGCGCTGGTATACAATATTCCCTGCGCATAAGGTTACCTCTGAATATGAAGTCCAGGGTATTAGATAACGCCAGACCTCCGTTACCCAGCCGGTGAAATCGTCCACGCTCATCACCCGGACTGTGCGCTCTGCACTCCAACAGTATCCGGAGTTTCTGCTGATGTCACTTCCTCATGCTGTCCTCATGCACTCCACTGGATAGAGCGGTGGTGTTTCCCTGCGTTCCACCACCAATAGACCAGCGCTGATTTGGATAGTGAGCCTGCTTGTAGGATCCAACCTCATGGACCACCACTATGGAATACTAGGGTCTTCTGGGGCGCCCCTCCTAGCTTAAATCAACATGTTTCAACGATCCTACAGTTGTCTTCATCAGGATCAGTGGTTTGGTCCTGGTTGGTAGCCATATTTATATATCCTTATCTCCTCCTCCTACAACGTCTTAAAGAGAACCCGAGGTGTGTTTAAAGAATGTTATCTGCATACAGAGGCTGGATCTGCCTATACAGCCCAGCCTCTGTTGCTATCCCAAACCCCACTAAGGTCCCCCTGCACTCTGCAATCCCTCATAAATCACAGCCGTGCTGTGAGGCTGTGTTTACATCTGTAGTGTCAGTCTCAGCTGCTCCCCCGCCTCCTGCATAGCTCCGGTCCCTGCCCCCGTCCCTTCCCTCCAATCAGCAGAGAGGGAAGGGATGCAGGCGGGGACTGGAGTTCTGCAGGAGGCGGGGAGAGCAGCAGACTGACACTATAGAGATAAACACAGCCAGCTCTGACAAGCTGTTTGTCAGCAGCGTGGCTGTGATTTATGGAGGGATTGCAGAGTGCAGGGGGACCTTAGGGGGGTTTGGGATAGCAACAGAGGCTGGGCTGTATAGGCAGATCCAGCCTCTGTATGCAGATAATATTCTTCAAACCCACCTTGGGTTCTCTTTAAAGTCACCAGCCCAGAATATCTTCTTATCCTCGTTAGTGGGTGAACACATAAGTAAGGTTTATGTATATGTCCTGTGCACATCCTCACAGTTAAGAAAAATGTATTTTTTCTCTCTCCTTCTCAATAAAAAAATCAAAATAAAATAAAATAAATGGCATTGTGTCTTATATTGGGTCCACTCACATATAGCACCCAGGCATCAGGTGTCTCCCTTAACCACTTGAGGACCCACCCTTTACCCCCCATTAAGGACCAGCGCTGGTTTGATTGATCTGTGCTGGGTGGGCTCTGCAGCCCCCAGCACAGATCAGGGTGCAGGCAGGGAGATCAGATTGCCCCCCTTTTTTCCCCCCTATGGGGATGATGTGCTGGGGGGGTCTGATCTCACCTGCCTGCTGTGGGTGGCGGGGGGGGGCACCTCAAAGCCCCCCTCCGCGGCGAAATCCTCCCCCTCCCTCTCCTACCTGGCCCCCTCCTGGAGATCCGGCTGCACAGGACGCTATCCGTCCTGTGCAGCCAGTGACAGGCTGTCTCCTGTCACATGGCGGCGATCCCCGGCCGCTGATTGGCCGGGGATCGCCGATCTGCCTTACGGCGCTGCTGCGCAGCAGCGCCGTACAAATGTAAACAAAGCGGATTATTTCCGCTTGTGTTTACATCTAGCCTGCGAGCCGCCATCGGCGGCCCGCAGGCTATTCACGGAGCCCCCCGCCGTGATTTGACAGGAAGCAGCCGCTCGTACGCTTAGATGTACCTAAACTAATGTGTAACATGATGAGATAAACATGGGTACCTACTGATAACTTGCTGAGGTATCCGGTTTGTTTTTGCAAATGATTGTAATAGCTGTTGAGTTTGGCTCTCCTGAAAACACACACTTCTATTTGACTCAGAAAATAATCCTGGTAGCGAGACAGAACTGTAAACTTTATACTTTAGATTATAAAGTAACGCTGGACATAAAAAAATCAGAAGTACTACTAATATCAATTTTTATTATGAGCACAAATACACATTTAAAATGTGGTGTAAATACACCATCCACTCACACCATACACACACTTGTAGGGGCTACCTGATGCCTTTAAAAAACATAGGTTTCAAAATATAAAAATATAAAAAAATCACATACAAGTCAAGGAGGACTCCAATATGTGCAGACGCTGTATATATCTTAGACCAGCATGTATATAAATTTTCCCGCCACGAGAGTCAGACGTGTATTCCAAATAAAGGATGTAAATACTTGCAGTCTCTGTAATGCACTATGAATAGTACCTCCTCTTTAGGGTCTCCGCATTCTCGGCTGCCGTGAGTAGCGCTGGTATACAATATTCCCTGCGCATAAGGTTACCTCTGAATATGAAGTCCAGGGTATTAGATAACGCCAGACCTCCGTTACCCAGCCGGTGAAATCGTCCACGCTCATCACCCGGACTGTGCGCTCTGCACTCCAACAGTATCCGGAGTTTCTGCTGATGTCACTTCCTCATGCTGTCCTCATGCACTCCACTGGATAGAGCGGTGGTGTTTCCCTGCGTTCCACCACCAATAGACCAGCGCTGATTTGGATAGTGAGCCTGCTTGTAGGATCCAACCTCATGGACCACCACTATGGAATACTAGGGTCTTCTGGGGCGCCCCTCCTAGCTTAAATCAACATGTTTCAACGATCCTACAGTTGTCTTCATCAGGATCAGTGGTTTGGTCCTGGTTGGTAGCCATATTTATATATCCTTATCTCCTCCTCCTACAACGTCTTAAAGAGAACCCGAGGTGTGTTTAAAGAATGTTATCTGCATACAGAGGCTGGATCTGCCTATACAGCCCAGCCTCTGTTGCTATCCCAAACCCCACTAAGGTCCCCCTGCACTCTGCAATCCCTCATAAATCACAGCCGTGCTGTGAGGCTGTGTTTACATCTGTAGTGTCAGTCTCAGCTGCTCCCCCGCCTCCTGCATAGCTCCGGTCCCTGCCCCCGTCCCTTCCCTCCAATCAGCAGAGAGGGAAGGGATGCAGGCGGGGACTGGAGTTCTGCAGGAGGCGGGGAGAGCAGCAGACTGACACTATAGAGATAAACACAGCCAGCTCTGACAAGCTGTTTGTCAGCAGCGTGGCTGTGATTTATGGAGGGATTGCAGAGTGCAGGGGGACCTTAGGGGGGTTTGGGATAGCAACAGAGGCTGGGCTGTATAGGCAGATCCAGCCTCTGTATGCAGATAATATTCTTCAAACCCACCTTGGGTTCTCTTTAAAGTCACCAGCCCAGAATATCTTCTTATCCTCGTTAGTGGGTGAACACATAAGTAAGGTTTATGTATATGTCCTGTGCACATCCTCACAGTTAAGAAAAATGTATTTTTTCTCTCTCCTTCTCAATAAAAAAATCAAAATAAAATAAAATAAATGGCATTGTGTCTTATATTGGGTCCACTCACATATAGCACCCAGGCATCAGGTGTCTCCCTTAACCACTTGAGGACCCACCCTTTACCCCCCATTAAGGACCAGCGCTGGTTTGATTGATCTGTGCTGGGTGGGCTCTGCAGCCCCCAGCACAGATCAGGGTGCAGGCAGGGAGATCAGATTGCCCCCCTTTTTTCCCCCCTATGGGGATGATGTGCTGGGGGGGTCTGATCTCACCTGCCTGCTGTGGGTGGCGGGGGGGGGCACCTCAAAGCCCCCCTCCGCGGCGAAATCCTCCCCCTCCCTCTCCTACCTGGCCCCCTCCTGGAGATCCGGCTGCACAGGACGCTATCCGTCCTGTGCAGCCAGTGACAGGCTGTCTCCTGTCACATGGCGGCGATCCCCGGCCGCTGATTGGCCGGGGATCGCCGATCTGCCTTACGGCGCTGCTGCGCAGCAGCGCCGTACAAATGTAAACAAAGCGGATTATTTCCGCTTGTGTTTACATCTAGCCTGCGAGCCGCCATCGGCGGCCCGCAGGCTATTCACGGAGCCCCCCGCCGTGATTTGACAGGAAGCAGCCGCTCGTACGAGCGGCTGCTTCCTGATTAATTAGGCTGCAGCTGGCGACGCAGTACTGCGTCGCTGGTCCTGCAGCTGCCACTTTGCCGACGCACGTTATGAGTGTGCGGTCGGCAAGTGGTTAAAGGGAAGGTTCAGGGTGGATACAAAAAAAATAAAAATGCGAATCCACTTACAGCCCGTGGCAGGCAGAAAGTGCCCTCGGCGCCGCTCCGCAGGCTCCTGGTCTCCTCCGGTGGCCGACCCGACCTGGCCAGGCTGGGCTCTTCTGCGCTCCAAAATACACCTCACGGGGGCTTGCTGATGTCATCGGACGTCCTCCGGGCTGTACTGCGCAGGCGCAGTAGTTCTGCGCCTGCGCAGTACAGCCCGGAGGACGTCAGATGACGTCAGCGCGCCCCCGTGAGGCACATTTTGGAGCGCAGAAGAGCCCGACCTGGCAGCAGGCCAGGTCGGGTCGGCAACCGGAGGAGACCGGGAGCCTGCGGAGCGGCGCCGAGGGCACGTCCTGCCTGCCACGGGCTGGAGGAAGCCCCAGGTAAGTGGATTCGCATTTTTTTTTTTTTTTTATCCACCCTGAACCTTCCCTTTAATGCATCAGATAGTCCCCACCTTCACGGCACACATACGTAATTCCTGCCCTACAACCATTTCTATTTCATAAAGCCAAAAATTTCCAACCCTTCATTAAAGGGGAACTGAAGTAAGAGGTATATGGAGGCTGCCATATTTATTTCCTTTTAATCAATACCAGATGCCTGGCAGCCCTGCTGGTCTATTTCTCTGCAGTAGTATCTGAATAACACCAGAAACAAGCATGCAGCTAGTCTTGTCAGATCTGACTTTAAAGTCAGAAACACCTGATCTGCTGCATGCTTGTTCAGGGGCTATGGCTAATAGTATTAGAGGCAGAGAACCAGCAGGGCTGCCAGGCAAATGGTATTGCTTAAAAGCAAATAAACATGGCAGCCTCCATATACCTCTCTCTTCAGTTCCCCTTTAAGACCTTTCGGGGGGGGGGGGGGGGGGGAATGGTGTCCAGATCAAAAATCCACCTACTTTCACTTCTGGAATCTGGACATTTTAGCAATGTAGTCCCCTCCCCGTTGGTCCCTGTTTATTATTTCTATTCCAAAGAACATTGTATTATGGGTCTCGCAAATGTGGATCTCTTAAAATGTTTTGAAAGTGGGTGCTCCTCCCACCCCTTTCTAACATTATTCATATGTTCACCAATCCTCTTAAAAAGCTTCCTTTTGGTGCGGCCAATATATTTTTTGCCGCAAGGGCAAATCAAACAGTATATAACACCTTTTGTGTCGCACGTTATCAGTTGGCGAATCTCGTGGACCTCATGTGGTCCTTCCACAGTTCTAACTTTCCTATACCACCTAGTGTTTCTACAGTTATTACACCTCCCACATCTGACAAACCACCCTCAGTTTCCACCCTCCCATCACTCTGGTAGCCACCAGCTGCCATAGCTACCCTCAATCCCACATTGCCCAGTTTCCTAAATATAAAAGTTTGGGTTTTTTTGGTAAAATTTCATTAAGAATTTTGTCCTCCCTCAAAACAGACCAGTCCAGAACTGTTAACTTTGTGGCTGTAAATAGCAGGTGCCCAAATCTCCCTGTGACGCTGCTAATCACAGCTTTTATCATTGCGCAGCCCCAGATTCCCAAATATGTCTACATTACTGCCAATTGCGGCTTTTCTCGTTGCTGCAGCTTCAGCTCCTTACATTTCTCTTGATTGCTGCAGCATTGAGCACCTAAATTTTGCATCCATGGCAGCACCCTTTCTTCCACAGCACCTCTGCCACCAAATTTTTCTGTTTCGGTCATGACTTCTGTGTAGTATTCAGCACTTACAGTAGAATGTCCCTGGAGTCTCATGTTTTTATTTTTATTTTATTTAATCATTAGGAAAACAACTTGAACCCCCAATTTAACCATTAGTACTACAGCTACAATTAATTATCTCATAAATGTATTTTCAGTTCAGGCTTATTTTAACACTGTCGATTAGGTGAATATGCCTTTAACTGTGATTATTCCTCAAGTAGCAAAGATCTGCTGCAATATCAGAATAATAGCATAATCTCCTTATTGAACTCCTATTTAAAACAATTTGCAAAAGTAATTGCCAACAGACTGATCTTGCATTGACAAGTAACGATAACTAGATAAAGTGCTCTTTATGCCCTCGAGGGAAGTAAGACTCAATAGAAGTAAGACTCAATAACACGAGACCTGGACCTGATACCCTCGGCTTCTGAAGTCCCTCTCCTTTCACATTCTTACCCATGCAGAGAGCATTTCACTGAGTTGATTGAGACCTTATAGAAACTAATCTTTCCTGCATTAGTTTACAGCTTAATATACTTAAATGGATTCAACCCCTGTAATGCTTGCCATCAGCTGTACTGAAAATGAATGAAAATTTTTCAGACCCTTTCAGAATCTCAAACAAGTCGAGACAGCTGCCACCTTCCCTGCTGACATTACAGCAACCTTGCTCATATCACCACAAAATATCAGTCCCATTTAGTTAACCTCTTGAGCCCCAGAAGTTTATACCCCTCTAGTGACTAGGCCACTTTTTACAATTTGGCACTTCACATTTGTAACGGTTTATTGCTCGATCATACAACTTAGCACCCAAATGAATATTACATCCTTTTCTTCTCACAAATAGAGCTTTCTTTTGATGGTATTTGATTGCTGCTGCTATTTTCAGTTTCCATTATTATAAACAAAAATTACCAACATTTTGTCAAATAAAAACATACAGATAAGTTAATTGGCTTCCCGTTAACTACCAGGGGACCGCCTAACGCCTGGGGCTGCAGTTTCCCAGGGAACGGCCGCGCGCATGCACGATCGTTCCCTGCCACTTTGCGGCTAGCAGGCTGTTTGTAAATGAAAGGGGAAAGAAATCCCTATTGTTTCATCCGTACAGCACTGGGGTCCCCAGCAGCGCTGTACGAGATCAGCGATCCCCAGCCTCTGATTGGCTGGAGATCGCCGTCCTCTCATAGGCTGATGTCTATGAGAGGTGGAACTGGACGGAACGATGTCCTGTTCAAGTCTCTGCACAGAGGGGAGGAGGAAAGGGGAGGGAGGCTTAGAAAAAAAAAAACGGCCACAGCGTTCGGACACCACCGGCGGCATGTCCCCTTGGGGACAAAAAAGGAGGTGAGCCCGATCGCTGGGCTCCATAGCTGGGTTGTGCAGGAGGCTGAAAAGCCTGCACAGCTCAGCTTAACATCAAAGAGGCTGGTCGTTGGGGGGGGGGGGGGGGTTAACACTGCGGTCATCAAGTGGTTAAATTGGCCCTAGACTATGATACAAACACTACACTATACACACATAGACATATGCTTATGGTAGGTATTAGATTGTGAGCCCCTCTAAGGGACATTTAAGTGACAAGACTATACGCTGTACAGCACTCCATAAGATGTAAGCACTATATACTTATATAAATAATTACTAATAAAAAAAAAACATCCTGCCAGCGTGATCCTTGGCTGGCAGGTTGAATGCTGGGATCCACTGCGCACACTGACGGGAGCTCCAATCAAATCTCATTCCTCGCGAGATGACGCATAAATGCGTCGGAGGAATGAGAGACCACAGACCCGCCACCATTCTGCGTTAGGCAGTCCGCAACAGTATAAAGAGTTTAAAACCTAAAAAAGTCTCTTTAAACTTTATATAAACTTGCAGTTGAAGGTATTAATGCTACAATAAAAAAACAATTTCCTTCAAAGTGCTCTTAGGATCATATTTACTTGGGTATCAATACCACAGCAAACCCCTCAAGGATGTTTAAATATTATCTTCCTACAATTTAGTCTTCCATCAGACATGACCTGGGTCACTATATATCACAATTTGCAATGCAAAAAGGTTTGCACAACTGGGCCGAACAAATGCACTATTAATTCCGAGTAGCCCAATCCCATGCTTCACACAAGCTGGCATTACTAGCATCTCAATGACAATTCCTGTCTTGCAGTGTGATGTTCTGCTTTACAAGGCGGCTGTTGCACTGCAAATCTCCACTGCGAACCTGGTCCAAGATATTTTTTTTGTGTTTGGTGTAGAGAGCCATCTGGATATCGCTCTTGTTTCAGCCCAGACAAAAAGGGCTCTGTACGCACATGATCTTCCATCCGTTATGCCATCCAGGAAATGGGCTACATGATTCTGACTAGATGCTCCAGGGTTTCTTGGGTGCCTCCTAAGATTTTTTTTTTTTTTTTTTTTTATGATTGGGCGGTGCCTCACAGAGCAAGGCACAACATTGCATAAGTTTTGGTCATGCCCTGCATTCAAGGAATTATCAAGTGAAAGTTGGCCAGATTGGGCATTTAATAGGATTTCCATGGAGGACAGTGCAGTATTTTTACTTCACCTTAAAGGGAACTTCAGTGAATGTATCTTGCGCAGGAGCAGTAAGCGGTTCTCTTAGGCCTCGTTCACTTTGTGATCCGATCACGTTAGCGCTTGCATTGGGCTTTTGACGCAATTTTTTTTCCAGATTCCCGGCGCTTGGGTGTTCGTTTGACCCGGAAAAGAATAAATACAATGGCCTCAATTCACTAAGATCATGCTGGAGATCAGGGCCGGTTCAAGTAACAATGGGGCCCTAGGGCAAGATTAGCCTGGGGGCCCCCCAACAGACACCACCCTGACCAAAAAGCGTCATCAGAGGCCCTTTGTTGCAGCCAAATTTCCCTCCTGGGCCCCTGAGCTGGCTGCTGACCCTCCCCCAATCATCCCCCAACTTAACAGACTCTGCAGTGTCCCTGGGGAGCAACAGTTCAGATGGGGAGGGACAACTTGGGGGCCCCTACAGGCTCTGGGGCCCTGGGGCAACTGCCTATTTTTTCCTATGGTAGCTCCAGCCCTGCTGGAGATAATAAGGCAAGTGAAAACTTACCTCGACGCAGAGTGCCATCTTATCTCTTCATTCCTTAACCTCCTTAGCGGTAACCCCGTGCTGGACACGGGGTAAGCCGCCGGAGGGTGCCGCTCAGGCCCTGCTGGCCAGATTTGCATCATTTTTTTGCTAGCACTTTGCTAGCTGCGTGTTTGGTCCGATCGCTGCCGCCGATGCACCCCCCCCGCATATCCCTTGCGCAGCCTGGCCAATTGCCGCCAGGCTACGCTATGGGGTGGATCGGGGCTCCCTGTGACGTCCATGGCGTCGATGACGTCACTCCGTTTGTCGCCATGGCGACGGGGGAAGCCCTCAGGGAAGTCCCGTTCAGAACGGGATTTCCTTATGGGCAAGCGCTGCCGGCGGCGATCGGACATTACGAGGGGACGCCGCAGGGAGGGGGAAGCTAGGCTAGCTACATGCTGAAAAAAAAAAAGGGAAAAAAAACCCTCCCGCGGCCGCGCAGTCGCGGGAATCAAACCGCCAGGGAGGTTAAAGGACTTCCAAGGCCCAATGATAAAAAAAGTTAACTACCTGCATCCTATTTTAAGGCACGGAGGACGCCGTCCGCGCCAGGTCCTCGTCACTCAATAACCCCCTAGGTCGGGCTCTCCTGCCTGCACAAAGATGGCCGCATGAGCTGGCCACAGCTGCGCAGTCCGCTTAGCCGTGAGTGCGGCTGCGCAGCTCTAGGGCCAACCCCCCAATCCACGCTACAGGCTGTTTCCTGTAGCGTGGATCGGGGGGGGTTGGCCTTAGAGCTGCGCAGCCGCACTCACGGCTAAGCGGACTGCGCAACCACGGCCAGCTCATGCGGCCATCTTTGCGCAGGCAGGAGAGCCCGACCCGGGGGGCTATTGAGCAGCGGGGACCTGGTGGAACGGCACGTAGGGCGCGGGTGGCGTCCTCTGTGCCTTAAAATAGGATGCAGGTAGTTAACTTTTTTTATCATTTGGCCTCGGAAGTCCTTTAAGTTACTTCCTCTGTAGTTAAGTTACTTCCTATGTAGTTAGTTTCACATGTAGTATATTAACAGCCTGTCTTTAACTTTAGAATTCTGGAGTTATTTTAAGGATTGAAGAATTAACTTAAAGACAGAAGAGTTAACTTTAGGTTTGCCTGAGTTAAAATGTTTCCTGAATACTACATGCCTGGTCACCATGGTGATAACTATAGAACTGTTATTAAAGACAGGAGATAAGCTTAGTGAATTGAGGCCATTGGCCTCAATTCACTAAAGGTGCCCGTACACTAGAACGAATATGGGCAGATTCGACCAAGAGAAAGATGTATCTCTAATCGAATCTGATTAGAGATAAACTTGTCTCTAATCAAATCTGCCCATACACTACAGACCTATTCCCATCCAATTTCAGCACGAAATCATCAGGGAATCGGCTGAGCCGCCACTGTCCGCCCCGCCGCTGCCCCCAAAATGTATAATTGTATGTAAATTATGTAGTGCATTTATACATTACCTGTCCTGAAGCAGCTCGCCGGGTCCATCCGTCCATCTCGCTGGGTAAGCCACATACATGCTAGTGGCGCATAGCGTCTGACGTCAGCCGCTATGCGCCTTCGTGACGTCAGAGCGCCGCCGGCGTGTATGCGGAACCCGGCCAGTTGGACAGAAACCGCGTGGAGGCTGACAACAGACAGGTAATGTATAAATGCACTGCATACATCCATACATTGAGGCGGCAGCAGCTTCGTTGTCTCGTCGCTCATTCCCAATTCGGCTGCCGTACAGCCGCGCACCCGACCAACCAACCTCGGCCCAAAATTTTCCAGCATGCGCGACCGACCGTGCGGCCAATTTCTGTCCCGAAATTGGTCACTTTGTCGGTCAGCATGCACTTGGCAGCAACAATTTTCATCCAATTCGATTATAATAATCGAATTGGATGGTCGATTGGTTAGTTGGTTGCCTAGTGTATGGCCCCCTTTAGATCATGCTGGAGATAATAAGGCAAGAGATAACTTGCCACCACACAGTGAGTTATCTTATCTCTTCATTCCTTAAAGTGAACCAGAGACGAAGCACCCTCATGTATTTTACCATAGAAATCAGTGGGAACATTAGAGAAAACACCTACCCTGCTCTCTGTTCCATCCTCACTGCTAAAAGTGTCTGTTATCTAGCTGAGATAAGAATCCCGGACTGAGCATTGAGTTTGGCTTTGCTATAATGACTCAGCTATAATGATTTCTGAGCAAAGCCAGCAGGGGGCAGGCTTGGACTTGAAAAGACACAAAAGAACACAGTCTCAGCTATAATCTTTCTGTAGCAAAGCCAGCCGACTGCTTAGTCGGGATTCTTATCTTAGAGGTGATAACAGGCAAATTAAACAGAGAACAATGTAACAAAGAGCAGATTAGGTGTTTACTGTCATGTTCCCACTGATTTATAAGGTAAAATACATGAGGGTGCTTCATCTCTGGTTCTCTTTAAGTTACCTCCTCTGTAGTTAAGTTACCTCCTCTGTAGTTAAGTTACCTCCTCTGTAGTTATTTTCATACGCAGTTAATTAACAGCCTGTCTTTAACTTTAGAATTCTGGAGTTATTTTAAGGATTGTTAACTTAAAGACAGAAGAGTTAACTTTAGGTGTGCCCGAGGTAAAATGTTTCCTGAATACTACATGCCCCGTCACCATGGTGGTAACACTAGAAACGTTATTAAAGACAGGAGATAAGCTTAGTGAATTGAGGCCATTTATTTATTCTTAAAACCGCTCATGCAATTACTGCACAAAGCAATTTTTTTTGCGTTTTTCCTATACCTTCGTTTGAGGCAAAATCACCTGAAAAATGGTACATGCAACGCTTTTCTGAGCAGATCAGAAACGAACCGCTCAGATGTGAACTCTCTCAGAGAATCATTCATTTCACAAGCGCTTTCAGGGCGATTTTGAGAAATCGCAGCGCTTACAAAAAATAAATAAATCACAAAGCGCCCCTAGTGTGAACGAGCCCTTACTGCGCAGGCAGTGTTCGCTGACGTGAATATGTACAAGGATGCGCATGGCAAGGGCCATGCAGGCACAGTGGACTGCCGACTGATCAGTCAGCAGAACCGAAACCAAGCTGTGGCGGGGAATGGAGGATCGTTGAGGACCGGCATGGGACAGGATGGCTGCGGGGGCTGCTAGAAGCCCCAGGTCAGTGAAACTCTTTCTATGCCACAGTTAAGGTTCCCTGTAGCCACCCTGACGTTCAGTTTCCTCAGGATTTCAGTGCAAAAAGTGGTTCAATTAATTTCCAACCAATTTTTTTTTTTGCAATCATTTTTTTTATATTGAATTCAATACAGGTTATTGTATTGAATTAAATTTAAGAAAAAAAGTGTTTGCTGCGAGATTTTGATGATGCTGTGTGACACTGGTGCCATCAACGCCGATCGGCGGGGGACATGTGATCGCCAAGGAAGAAGCAAAATCCGCCAAGGGACATGGAGGAAGGCACTCGGGAAGCTATCAGAGGTACGCGATGAGAGATCAGCATGCCAATGGTGAGTATAAGACCCAGATGTATAGCCAGATGTGCAGCCAGGTATAGTTAGTCAGATCTATTAGCCAGGAATAGTTAGCCAGATGTTTGCCAGGTCTAGGGAGTCATTTGTATAGGGAGCCAGGTTTGCGGGTGCCTCTGCCCCCCACCCCATTACTCCAGATACCCCCTGACTGTGGGGAGGGCTCCCCTTCTGTGCTGGGGGGGCAGGTCAGAAGCCCTCAGGAAGTCCGGGCGGATCGCTGAAAACCAGTCTTATCACCCGAACGATAGTCTGTACACACGCCGGATTTGACGTGCGAACGACGGAACGGTCAAACAACGGGTCGTTCGCAAAAATCCGACGTGTGTATGGGCCTTAAAGCTGCATAGTCATTCCAGTGCTGTAGAAAGCTTTTCCCCCCCACCTACGATTTCCCACTGGATTTCCAGGGAAAATGAAACTATGTGGAGTATCAGACTTTGTTTCTAGAATTTCTTCAAGACCACATTTCACTAGATCAGAGTTTTTAAATTTACCAGACTTAAAAAAAAAATTTAGACGAGAGTCTAGTCAAAATTTACCTTGTTTATTTGGGATAAGGAATGGTCAATGAGATGAAAATGTTTATGGTAATTTTATGCAATTTTATTCAGCCTGAAAACTGACCAAATGCTGCCAAGAGCCGCTTCTGACCATTTTCAAGCTGCATAAACATTGCATCTCATTAATCATCCTCATTTGGGATTAATGTTTGAAAGTGTGTAGATCCTGGGTTGGTATCAGGTTATTTCTCATCGGTTTCTATCTTATTAACATTTCAGTGGGGTCACTATTCAATCAACTTTTTTTCCCTGACTTTTCTCATATGGTAAAATGTTTCAAACCTCATCGATAAAATACCGTAACCCTTTAAAGTGTATCCAAGGCGGATGGTAAACAACAATCCTTACCTATGAAGATGGAAGCTTTTAGATCCTCCAGAGGCTTCTTCACCCCCACCGTTTATACGCAGCCCCCCCCTTCCCGCGCAACATATCCGACAAGAGCTTTTTGGAAATGTTATCGTGGCCGCTCTCCTCTTCATGCTGCACCTGCGCGAGCACGATTGCGCCAGGGAGTGCGGTCACAGTAAGATATACAACAAGCTCTTGTTGGATATCAGCAAAAAGTGTGTGTGTGGGGGGGGGGGTCACGAACTTCCACTTCCAGAGGACAGCAGCGGTGGTTTCGAGGGGGGCGTGGGAACCTCTGGAAAATGCAGGGGCTTCCTGCTTCATAGGCAAGTATATTTATTGCCAGCATCTGTCTTAGGTTCTCTTTAAGCCTCAAGCAAAAAAAGAAACACTCAAAATCAGTTTGATATTTTTTTTTTTTTTTTTTTTTTTTTTATCCTTTAACTTAATTTTATTTATGAAAACAAAACAAGATAAATATCCATCACAGGTAAATGTCAGGATATATCAAACATATAAGCATACATCTTCTAAAAAAAGGGCAAAATATGGTATATAAAAGACAACTATAGGCCCAAGTCAGTAACATCAATCTAAATAGTTTACCCACTTTTTAGTATTACTTACGTGCAGAAAAGTTACTGTGTATGCAAGGGAAACCTTATCTCCTGGGAGAAAACTCAAAAAAGGAACTAAATAGGGGCCTAAAAAAAACTTTATACAAATGTTTGGAGGCATGTCGTCCAGTAGGGATCAGGACTCTAACCCTTGGACGACATTGCATAGACTTTTTTTAAATTATTTTATTTATTTGTTTATGGTTGGACTTTCAACCAAACTATGTAGACAGGTCACTAGCGACATGTTCTGTTACTATGTGGGGAGGGGAAACCAGGCAGTGGCGCAGGTGTGATGGGACGTGGTGGGCGCAGTGAGTGGGAAAAACAGCGATCTCCGGCGGTACTCGGATGAATCAATCAGCCAGGCTGATCACTGGGTGATGAAACGGGGACACCGGTACACACACCAGATTCTCAGTAGAGGTGATAGTTATTGGCCATTGTCTGATTGTTTTCTTACACTACTTCTTAAAGAGACTCTGTACTGAAAAAAGTGCCCCTGGGCGGGTACTTACCTTAGGAGGGGGGGGGGGAAGCCTCTGGACCCCAGTCCTCCTCCATCCCACGGTGGTCTCTCTGCCCCTTGGAAGTCACAGCCAACAATTTGTCAGGCTGTGCAATATTTACCTTCCCCGGCTCCAGCGCAGGCACAGTAGCGGTTCTGGACTCGGAAATAACCAATCTCACTCGCGTCCGCTCTGTGCAGGTGCAGGAGACTTGCTCCTGCACAGTGGAGCAGACCCGACTGCGATCAGCTACTTCTGAGCCCAGAGCCACTACTGTGCCTGCGCTGGAGCCGGGGAAGGTAAATATTTACATCCCCGCTGTTCGGAGAGGCCCAGCAAGACAACTATGGGACAGAAGAGGATGGGGAAGCATCCATAGGATCCAGAGGCTTCCCCCTCCCAAGGCTAGTACCTCCCAGGAGCATTTTCTTTTTCATACAGATTCTCTTTAAAGGAGATCAGTCATTTCCAACACAGATAAGAAAACATTAACACCAGACAAATCGAGTGGTGTTGCATGTATAATATCTTTGCAGCATCAGGCCTTGCAACTAACTAAGCTGTGCAGGATGGAGCCGCCTTTTATTATAGACAGCTTTTTAAAGGACGACTGAAGTGAGAGGGATATGGAGGCTGCCATATTTATTTCCTTTAAAACAATACCAGTTGCCTGGATCTATTTGGCTGCAGTAGTATCTGAACAACACCAGGAATAAGCATGCAGCTAATCTTGTCAGATTAGACAATGTCAGTAACACCTGATCTGCTGCAGAGTCTATGGCTAAAAGTATTAGAGGCAAAGGATCAGCAGGACAGCCAGGCAACTGGTATTACTCAAAAGGAAATAAATATGGCAGCCTCCATATCCCTATCCCTTCAGTTGTCCTTTAAATTCCTTTAAGCAAGTAATTACTAGATTCAAAATCAGAAAGGGAATACACCGAAAAATGAGGCAGATTTTTAATTTTAATGTTTTT
Organism: Hyperolius riggenbachi; assembly: GCF_040937935.1. Taxonomy (NCBI): domain Eukaryota; kingdom Metazoa; phylum Chordata; class Amphibia; order Anura; family Hyperoliidae; genus Hyperolius; species Hyperolius riggenbachi. Next base: position 186,814,772 of record NC_090654.1, read on the forward strand.
TTTATTAATTTTTAATTTTTGTTTAGTTTTATACATTCTGTACTGTTGACATAATGTAAAATTGTAAAAACCCTAAATAACACATCCTCCGTCACTTAGAAGAACTAAGCAGCCGGATATTTATAGACAACGCAAAGGTCTTGAACATTTGATCCATTCACCCCAGCTAAAAGAGTCTTCTCATCACATATTAATGACACGCGACAGCTTCTGCACTCTGTTCAGTAATAAATCTCCTTTCTTTATGGTCTCTTGATACTGCCAGTTCTTGCTGTCTGGCCTGGAAAACACAACACAACATAACAGTTAGCTAAAAGGACATAAAAAAAACTCCATAAGCAATGTGTAATGTAATAGTAACACAATACAAAGATCACAGTCACATATCAGTGCACAAATCATGACAGTGGCACATATATAATCCGCATTTAGCGATTCTCATCCAATCTAACTTCAGGGCTGTTATGAGCAAAATCCAAAACTTTCCACAAATCTAAAAGTCTGCTTAGAAGCCAACAACTATATGGCTGGAACATGACTGTATCATTGTGTAGAACATACTCAGCATTAAACCTGACATGTGAATATTATTATATTGATTATCTTGTTAAAATGGCACTTAAAGAGACTCTGAAGTCTCCCTATAATGAGGTTTTTAGTATAAAAAAACCTCATTAACATTATAGTCCGACCTAAAACGCAGCAGAACCGCGGCTGAAAACCCCCTCTATTACCCCAAACTCACGGGGGTACACGGAGGCAACTTCCGCATAGAGGCAGCGCAGCACTGCCTCTATGCGTGTCAATTAGCGCCGATCGCCGCCTCTCCCACGCCCCTCTCAGTCTTCCTTCACTGAGAGGGGCAAGGGAGAGGCGGAGATACGTGCTGATTGATGCGCATAGAGGCGGCAGCAAAATCCACGACCCAGAAAGTCGTGGATTTTGCCTGCCCTGTACCCCCGTGAGTTTGCGGTGATCGAGGGGGTTTTCAGTCGCAGTTCTGCAGTGTTTTAGGTCGGACTATAATGTTAATGAGGTTCTTAAAATAAAAACCTAATTTTAGGGAGACTTCAGAGTCTCTTTAAACAGGGGTGGATATGTTGTGTGGGAAATAAACAGTCAGTTCTTGAAGGTGATGTGTTGGAAGCCGGAAAGATGGACAAGCATATGGATCTCAGCAGCTGGCAAAGGCCAAATTGTGGTGTATTGTAACTGGATGAGAACATCTCCAAAATGGCAGGTCAAATGGGGAGTTCCTGGTCTATGATGGCTAGATCCTACCAAAGGCATTCCAAGATCGGACAGCTGGTAAACCGATGACATGCTTGTGGCCACCCTTGGCTCACCAATGTGCATGGAGAACAAACACTACATTATCTGGTCCAAAAGCACAGAAGATTAGCCAGATGGCCACATTTTTATTATATGTATTATTTATATATTGATAATATGGGAGTGTTTTAAAGAGTACAGTCATATCACCTATTGTCTCTCTAACCCTTACCAAGGACAAATTACAGGGAAATCTTTAACTTGCCAACACGTTTTTGGGATGTGGTAGGAAACCTACACGACCACAGAGAGAACATGCAAATATGTAGTTAGTGTCCTTACCCCAGATTGTAACCTGGGACCCTAGCGCTGCACAGCAAGTGTACTATCCACTGCAGCACATACTGGGCTTGATTTTCTATTTAACTGCTTAACGGCCATTCCACGCCAAACATGACATGGCGGCAGCCCCAGGACCGCTCAACGCCAATTGGCATGAAGTCTTGTGGCGGGTTTTGCAGGAGATCGTGCTCCGCTCTGTCATTAGTCTCCCAGCGGCGATCACCACTAGGAGACTGTTAGATGGCAAAACCGCCATCTATTTACATTTTACAGCTCTGCGATCCACAGCAGCGCTGTACTGGGGACAGCCGTGTGACACGGCTGTCCCCCTGGGAGGCAGAAGAGTGATTGGCTGTCATAGGCGATAGGCGAACACCTATGATAGCCGATCGCAGTGACTGACTGGCGGGAGGGAGGGGCAGTTATAGTGAAAAAAAACCCAAAGAATAAAAATAAACAAACAAACATGCCGGCGGGGATCAGACCCCACCAACAAATTTCTGTTGGTGGTCAGAAAAGGGGGGGGGGGGGGGCTTAAAGCTGCAGTGTCCCAAATTCTGAAAAGTAGCCTGGTCACTAGGAGGGTATAAGCCTTAAGTGGTTAAAAAAAGCTGCCCACTACTGGGCTGCGAAGTTTTCAACCTTCACCTTGGCTATAGCAAACCATAACAAAGACTGCTGAGATGGTAGGGAAACTGTACGTCCCCAGTGAGATCTCTGTGATAAATGCAACATGAACACAACATGACAACATGAAATTACAAATATTTGTCACAGCGGGTGCAGTCCTTGCTCTGGTCTGATACGATCCAAGTAAGCATTGCAAAATTTGGGCTCCTAATAGAATAATTTTAAACAAGTCCTAGTTCTATGAATTACCATATTCTCCTGTGTTACCCAGCCCTGTTGTACCTTATTAAATAGGGCCCCAAACATAAATGGTGGCCTTATTCACCTCCACTTGTGCTGTGACCCCAGCTGTCCCAAAACCCCAATTCTCCCATCTCACCCTTTCTCATAAACCTCCTGTGAGTGTCTATTGTCCTGACCTGAGCTCACTGCTCCTCCATTGCCCTCTTATGTCCTCTTCAACGCGCTCTCGGGCTCCACCTCCATTTCCTACTGTTGCCAATTAAGTCTTCCTCAATCACTGCTTGATCTTACACTGCATCTACTGTCCCCAGGGCCGGATTTCTACTTTTTACCGCCCAAGGCCCACTGTCACCAGCCGCCCCCCCGCCCTAACTAATCTGACCAACATCATCTCAACCAACCCCACCCCTCAACTTACACACACTTGTCCCCCAAACATATAGCCTTAAAGTGAACCATACCATAGTAGTAGAGATGTCGCGAACTGTTCGCCCGGCGAACATCTCTGGAGCTCTTACTACTTCCGGGTCGCACTGACCCGGAGTAGTACGCCTGCGCTGCCCGGCTGAGCACGTCCTAGATCGCGCTCCTGTTGCCGGGCACTCTCTGCGCATGAGCGTGACGTCATTCATGACGTCACGCACACGCACAGAAAGTGCCCGGCAAAAGGAGCACGATCTAGGACGCGCTCAGCCGGGCAGCGACCCGGAAGTAGTAAGAGCCCCAGGGATTTGGAGATGTTCGCCGGCGAACGGTTCGGGAACAGTTCGCCACATCTCTGCATAGTAGATCCTCCTGGGGCCCACTGTTCCATTGCTGGGTCCCTCTGAGCATATTCAGACCCCACCACTGCTGCTTGGTGCCCTCTTCTTCCTCGAGGCTGCATTTCCCTTTGTGTATAAGCCTTAAGGCTCATACACACATCAGACTATAGTCTTTGGAAAATGAAAGATCACAGACCAATTTTACTCCCTTCCATGTAGTATGAGAGCCATACTCTACACAGTCTATTCTATGGAGCTGAACGCCCCATCAGAAAAAAATCTTTGCAAGATGCTGCACACACAGATGCTGTAGAGACACAAAAGATCAGTATCTGCAAAAGATCTGTTCCTTCCAAAGATCCGTTCCTGCAAATTGCATTCATAGTCTATGAGATCTGCAGATCATCATACACACCTTGTTTAACTGACATTCATCTGCAGATCAGACAATCATCTGCAGATCTGAAACTGCAGATGAATGTCTGTTAAAGAGACTCTGAAGCGAGAATAAATCTCGCTTCAGAGCTCATAGTTAGCAGGGGCACGTGTGCCTCTGCTAAACCGCCGCATACGCGCCGCTAAACGGGGGTCCCTTCACCCCCAAACCCCCCACTACGACACTTGGTCGAAGGCTTGGTCGCTCCTGGAGGCAGGGCTAACGGCTGCAGCCCTGCCTCCATTCGCGTCTATCAGCCGCGCATCGCCGCCTCTCCCCCGCCCCTCTCAGTGAAGAAAGACTGAGAGGGGCGGGGGAGAGGCGGAGATGCGCGCTGACAGACGCGCGTGGGGCAGGGTTGCGGCGGTTAGCCCTGCCCCAACCAGGAAGCGCTCCCCTGCTGCACGGAGGGGGATTTGGGGGTCAAGGGACCCCCGTTAAGCCGCGGGATAGCGGCGGTTTATTTATGCGGTTTATCATTTATGTACTGCGCAGGCGCAGTTCTGCACCTGCGCAGTACATACCTGATGACGTCACCTAGACCACGTGACCCACGCCGTGGAGCACCCAAGAAGCCGATCTGGTGAGGTCAGCTTCTGCAGCGGAGGAGACCGGGAGCCACCAGAGCTGCGGTGAGGGCACAGGACGGCTGCCAGGGGCTGGAGGAAGCCCCAGGTAAGTGGATTTTTACTTTTATTTTAGCTTGGACCTCGCCTTTACAAAGCTGTGACTGGTGCATGCAATCTCCTAAATTATGCTTCCAAGCGGCAAGACAGCTGTGGCCCAGAGTATTATGCTCATTCGTAGTTCATAAATCTAAATCGCACAGAACATTACTGGTTGTGGCTGTCGTGCACAGATGCTGAAGAGCTTGATTGAGGAGGTGCTGTGCACACAGGTCATTGCATGTGCCTTAGCTGTGTCACAGCTTTTTAGGAGGGGACAGTTGACACTGACAGTTCCTTAGGGCTCCTCTCTGTCATATTACTAAGTGGCAAGAACAAGAACACTATGGGGAGCTGCAAGAAATCTCAGGAATGTGTACATCTTCATCAACTCACACTGTCCCGGGTCCCTTCCTCCACTGAAATACAACGTGCTCTCTCACTTCCTTACCGCTGGATGTGAGACTTTGTGCAGCGGCAGCCATACATTCCTTCAGTTCAGCCATGTAGAAAAGAGGCTGAGGAGGAGTAGAGCCTCGTCACTTTCGTATCTGCTGAACACAGAACTCCTGCGTGCTTCAGGTGGCCGGGGCACAAGAGGAAGGAAGAGGAGGGGGGAGGAGGGGGGAGGAAGCAGGGGCGGGGCAGCCTTAACATTTGAAGAGAATGACAGCGGGCATGGCTTCAGTGATACAGCCGCTGCTCCTGCTGTCACGCTCAGAGTCAGATTAGTCAAGCTGCCCGGCCCGCTCTGTACCCTGTCCATAGCCTCTGCTGCTGCACACACAGAGACATGCTCCTGTGTGTAGAGCTAAGCAGGGGGCGGCTGCAGACAAACACGGCACTACATTATTATGAGGAGTGGTGTCGGCAGCTGTGAGGACACTGGTTGGCAGGTTGACTGCCTGTTTGTAAACCCGCCCCTTCCTTGGCTCCGCCCTAGGAACGGGCCTATCCGGCCTTCCCACAAATCCGGCCCTGACTGTCCCCCTCTCAAACTGCCATTATCCCCCGGGGCTCCCTGGTGTCTGTTCCCACCAATGCTCACCACTGTCCTCTTTCCACAGCCCATAACACCACTGGCAGTAGAGCAATATGGCTCTGCAGGAATCCTACACAGTAGTGGCCAGAAAGATTTCACTATCACAATGGTGGCATAGTGGTTAGCACTCTCCCCTTGCAGCGCTGGGTCCCTTGTTCAAATCCCAGCCTCTGCACAGAGTTTGAATGTTCTCCCCGTGTCTGCGTGGGTTTCCTCCCACATCCCAAAAACATACAGATAAGTTAATTGGCCCTAGACTATGATACATACACTACAGTCAGTGTGGCACTTTACAGAACTCTGCACCTAGCAGGGGTAAAATGGTTAAATCTGGTAAGGTCTACTATTTTAAAATTGCCTTTTTTGTGGTCTATATAAACAAACACAACCTGTGAGTTTCTCTCTATAGTACACTTGAAATATGCATGAAACATTGTGACAAAGCCCATGCATTCTGCTTTCCAACATTGCCTGAAAGCTACTGTTCATATTTAAATGATCAATTAACCTGGAAAAAGCAAACTAGTTACTACAGCAATTACAGCCCTTAGAATACCCACTGATTCCACACATAGTACACATTACCTGTTGGTTTCTACTATTCCATTCACTTTGTCTATCTTGCAGTGTAGTCTACCAGCAGCAATAAACCTGGAGAGCTCCCTGTAAGAATATATAAAGATGACATTGATGAAAACTGCAACTATAGGACACATTTCCTTCCTCAATACAGCACATCCCAGCATCTTGCAGTGTTCGCCAACCCTGTCATCAAGGCCCACCAACAGTGCATGTTTTGTGGAAATCAGCAGAGGTAGTTAATCAGCTGTGCATGTTTGTGGTTTTCTGTAAAATATGTACTGTTGGTAGGCCTTGATGACAAGGTTGGGAAACTATGATCTAGGATTACTGCATATGGTTCATATCAGAGAACAGGTGGGCAGCACGGTGGCGTAGTGGTTAGCTCTCTCGCCTTGCAGCGCTGGGTCCCTGGTTCGAATCCCAGCCAGGGCACTATCTGCAAAGAGTTTGTATGTTCTCTCCATGTCTGCGTGGGTTTCCTCCGGGCACTCCGGTTTCCTCCCACGTTCCAAAAACATACGGATAAGTTAATTGGCTCCCCCTAAAATTGGCCCTAGACTACAGTACTTACACTACATAATATAGATATATGGCAATGGTAGGGATTAGATTGTGAGCTCCTTTGAGGGACAGTTAGTGACAAGATATATATATATGTGTGTGTGTGAGTGTGAGTGTGTGTGTGTGTGTGTGTGTGTGTGTGTGTGTGTGTGTGTGTGTATATATATATATATATATATATATATATATATAAATATAAATAAATATATATATATATACATATATATATATACATATATATATATACATATATATATATACATATATATATATATATATATATATATATATATATATATATATATATATATATATATATATATATATATATATATATATATATATATATATATATATATATATATATATATATATATATATATATATATATATATATATATATATATAATACACAGCGCTGCGTAATATGTTGGCGCTATATAAATACTTAATAATAATAATAATCCACCATATACAATCTTGTACATCCTTCTACTGCCTTAAAAGTGAACCTTTAACTTCCAAGGAGAAAAAGGCCAGAGGTTTCCCAATCCATGCAGAAGGTTTCAGCGCCAGGGTCCCTCTGAACATATCTGATAAGATGGTTGTCAGATATTTTCTCGTGCACAAGTGACTTTGTACCAGTATGCACTCATACACGGAGGGAGGTCATGGCCAGCACGGAGCAGTCGAGGAGGATGTGGGAAATTTCTGGAGCATCCAGAGGCTTCTCTATACTTTAGAAAGTATCGAACTTTTTTCATGGATATTACAGGTTTGCTTTAAGATGAAAACTGACTTGAAACTTTAGTGTGCAAATGACAGGCCAGCAAGAATCTATGGCTACCATTTAAGTCTACCACCTGACAAGTCTTCAAGATACGTGGTACTCTCCTGGCTGTAAGCCCAAAAAGTCTGTCTTGACAGATTGGGGTTTTTGTACTAAAAAGTGTCATTTGCTCTGATAAACTTGTAACCGATGGCCAGTAAAAACACTGGATAATAGTTGTTTCCGTCAAAGTATCATGTCTAAGCACCTTCATAACTGTCTCTGATAAATAATATGTCAAATCAGCTAACAGTGACTTAGGAAAGTAAGGACATTTTAGTTGGTGGCAGGAAATGGGAAGCATCCATGATAGCATGACAGAGGTTTTAACTCTTTCTTACTACAATAATAAAAAAATCTGAGAAAGATCTAAGCAGCTTTTCTATTAAAAAAAAAACAAACAAAAAAACCCTTGAACCAGATCAAACCCCTGTGCTAATAAATATAACACGGTGAACATACTGGTCTATGAACTCTACTCCAACTCCAAATGCTTCAGCCATGTAACTGAGGGTGAGCGAGCGGTAAGACTCCAGCAGCTGACTGTATGCCTGGATCCTCATCTCTCGTACATAATACCGGTAATGAGGGGCGAAGAGCCAGTCCTTCTTCAGTTCCTGCTCCACAGCAGCTGCAGCAAGAGAGACACAACCAAGTTATTCTCATCTAGAGTTTCAGAATACATCCAGAATATCTCACTGGAACACACTGTAGCATTGGCTCCATTATACAGTATTTTCTCTTTTAAATGTAAAGAAGTTTTAAAAATGTTTTTATAACAATTAAAAGAAACGTATAAAAAATAATCATAAAGCAAACTTAAAAAAGTGTAAGAAATATACATTATGCCACAGCTGACATATGCCTGGCTGTAGTGCTGATCTGATACTGAGTCACTGACCCTGACTGAGCTGCAGGGGTGACATGCTCTACTCAGGCCCAAAAATCATCATGACAGATCATGAAAGCGTTGTTCCAAGGAGGTAGCGGAGGAAGTGGGCCGCCCCGGGTGTCAGCGTGCAGAGGTATACTACCTATACTGTTGACAGCTGGCCCCCGTGCAGCCACCAGTGTCCCAGCATGTGCCCATGCAGAATATAACCCGCAGCTGCAACACGTGCCGTTATCTCAATTGCTCCCCTGTGTCCAGCGATGTCAGACTTCCCGTCACCGCTCTGCTCTCCCCCAATGCTGGCATCTCTTCCTGCACTCACGTAATCATGTGATTCCGGAAGAGGTACCAGGCAACAGAGAAGAGCTGAACAGTGACAGGAAGCCTGACATTGGTGGACTCTGGCGCAGAAGCAGGCAAGATAACAGCATGACTTCCAGCTGCGCTATACGCTGCATGGGCATCTATACTATAGCTACCTACTAGGATTGCAACAGTATGATTACAAAAGACAAATAACATTTATATTGCACTTTTCTCCTGGCAGACTCAAAGTGCCAGAGCTGCAGCCACTAGGATGCGCTCTATAGGCAGTAGCAGTGTTCGGGAGACTTGCCTAAGGTCTACTACTGAATAGGTGCTGGCTTACTGAACAGGCAGAGACGAGATTTGAACCCAGGTCTCCTGTGTCAGAGGCTGAGCCCTTAACCATTACACCATCTAGCCACCGCACAATCAAACCACATTATACAGTCATACCGTGGCAACCCTCCTACCTACACTGGTGGCAACTATATTAGGCTACCTAAACTGGGGGCAACTATACTAGGCTACCTATACTGGGGCACCTACACTTGGCTAACCTATACTGGGGGCAACTATTCCAAGCTACCCATATTGGGTCACCTATACCTGGCTAATCTATACTGGGGGCAACTATTCTAAGCCCCATATACTGGGGAACACTAAATCAGGCTATCTATACTGGGGGCACCTACATCTGGCATTCCCAGCTGTGGCGCACTTAGCTTTTGGGTTTTTTTCTTTTGTGTGCGTTTTTTTTTTTGGGGGGGGGGGGGTCATTTAATACTCAGCACCGGGTGTCAAATGCCCAAGGTACGCCACTGGGCCATGAATACACGGTCACCTCCATAATCTTCTCATTTCAGGTTTATAAATAACCATTGATTGCAAGGTGAATGGGTGGCACTCCATGTTATGTGCACATTGGGCTTTCTGACTGGGAATTTAAAGGGACCTGAGCAGCTTTTTTTTTTCCTTTAAAAAAAAAAAAAAAACCCTCCCCATCAGGGAGGTTCGCATTGGTGTGTAATATTGGAGATGGGGGAGTTGGGTACCATTACTTACCTACGGGTGCTGCTCCTCTGGCCCCCAGCTCATACGACATGCCCCATCTTCTTAAGCAGACCGCAGCTTCTGACAGAATTTGTCATGCACAGCAGCAGTCACAAAAGCACTGCAATGCATGCCAGGAGATGTAGCTAGAGATGCGAGTCCAGGAGCTGAAATCAAATCTTCCAGACTACATCTTCCAGCATGCATGCAGATGACCCCTGCTGGGAATTACAAAAGCCGTCAGAAGAAGCGGTCATATGGGCTAGGGACGAGAGGAGCACACGCCAATACAAATAATGGGGAGGTTAATTTTTTTTAAAAAGAAACAAAAAAAAACAAAACACTGCTCAGGTCCCTGTAGGATTAGCCATACTATACCGGGGGGGGGGGGGGGGGAAACACATATAATATAAGTAGATACATACTTGATCTACTTACATAACATGTATTGTACAGTCCATGTTTCAGTGAATGCTATATAGTAAATTAAGAGAATTATGTTCCTGGCGGGGGCCATGTCTTTTCTTTTTTCCACCAATAGCTGAGTCACCTCAGCCTTGCTTGTAAACACAAGTGAGCAGGGGATCAGGTTTCAGATAAGCAACTGGCAGGGAAATAAGTGAAAGAGGATGAATATATTATAGATAAAAAGAATCCCCAGCATGAAACAGTTTGGCATTGACTACTAAACGGCCAGTGCTCCTTAAGTATGTGATAACTCCAAATCATAACAGTAGAAAAAGTTTTGAATGCAGGATTAGCATCTTTATCATTTAATACACTCAGACCAGTTGCTGTTGAAATTTGATTTTTATGGTGACACTGCCGCTTATTGAACCAACATGTGTAGGTAAGGGCGAGTACACACTTATTACCACTACCATGTTGTATGAGAGCTTACCTACACAATCTGTTCATAGTGTTTAAAATCTGTTGGCCCTCATAATACATAGAGGTGATAACACTGGACAGAGTTTGGTCAATCAAAACTAGATGTGTGTACGCACCCCTATACAGACTGTATAGTCTGGTCCAAGGTGGCTAAACCCTGCCCGATTATTTTTTTTCAATATATTAGAAGACATAAGATCCTATATAAACACCCAATCTTATGAAAAACTATTGTAACTATAGCATTTTTTTTATTATCAATATTATCATATATTGATCGTATATAGGTTAAAAAATTTTACCAGCCACAATTGAGCCAGGAGCTTATTTGAAATGTTTCCTGCCTTAATTGATCCCCCAGGAGCTTAGCGGTGGTTGGAGGGGGAGGGGGGCAGGGCACAGGCAATATTAATGTGTGATCAAGGCTCCTTAAAGCTTCGTACTGCATCGGGCAGTACAAATGTTGTGGATGCAGTGGTTAGAAATACGTACACACGCTAGATGATCCCTTTTGGCCAGGGATCCCCCGCCTCTGTACGGCCTGGGTCCTGCAATGTTGTCCGGGGAATCAGGAGCCGATACCTGCCGGTTGACATGCCTTGTATGTGTACAAGGCTGATGCCTAGCGCAGACCATAGAATTAACTGTAAGATTCTCTGTTGTGCTGGGCATACACGTGTTGATAATTCTTATCAATCGAGCCGCTGATGGCTCGATTGATAATTTCCAACATGTCCGATCACCGCGTGGATCGATTCCCTGCTCGATACCCGCGGGCGGTCAATAGCGGAAATCGCGCGGAAGATAAGGAAGCGCCCACGGGGACGAGTGGGAATCGATCCGGGCGGCCGCGAGGACGCGGCGGGAGTCGATCCGGTGGCTAATCGAGCCGCCGGATCTAACCGTGTATTCCCAGCATTTACCTGCCAGATAGATAATTTCCAACATGTTAGAAATTATATAACCATCTATCTGCCTAGCGATTAAGCATTGTTCTACTCAGCAGGAGATAACCAGAAGACAATGCCCCAGAGATAATGACCAGTCTCTACCAGTACTTTACAGAAAATAATATAATTACAGAAAATCTTATACTGGGCATACACGGTGAGTTTCTTATCAATCGAGCCGCCGATGGCTCGATTGATAATTTCCGACGTGTCCGATCACCGTGCCAGATCGATTCCATGCTTGATCCCCGTGGGCGGACAATGGAAGAAAACGAGCGGCAGATAAGAAGCGCCTGCGGGGACGAGCGAGAATCGATTCGGGCGCCCACGGGGACGCGCCGGAATCGAGCCACCGGCTCGATCCCGTGCATAAACGCATCAGTGTATGCCCAGCATTACAGAAAAATCTAACAGAAAATTGTATGGTGTGTACTAACTAGGCATAAAACAGACTTTTTTTTACTGAAATATTGTTTACTATCTAAAGGTGCATAGATCATCTATATCTAAAAGAAACGCAGTTGATTGGGCAAATCTCAGGATTCATGTAATCTGCGTGCAAGTTCAAAAAATTACAGTTATACATTTATACATTTAATTCATTATGTTACTTTTGTCACTGTGATAATCAATTCTGTATTTTGTATATTGGTGTATACCGTTGTCTGTATTATGTTTCCCGTGTTGGTTTCTTACTTTGTACAGTGCCACAGAATAGGTTGGCGCTTTATAAATCAATGATATTCTAGTTTATCAACTGAAAGAGTGATCAGGCTCGGTGGTTTCATTTCACAGAGCAGACCAGGGACGCAGCTGCTGGAAATCATACAGTATAGAGCATCCAGTGCACCTGTTCAGCTTGCTTTGTTTGATTAGATTTCCTGCTCAAATTGGATTGCAGTCCACTACTGCCTGATTATAAGACTACACACATCCATTTTGGATTGGCCAAGACTGGCCAATTTTACTGTGTACATGAAGCTTAATGGTCAACAAATGATGAACAGATTGTATAGGCAAACTCTCATACTACATGGAAGTGATAAACTTGTCCAGTCACTAACCAATCATAATTGGGAACGTGTATCAGGCTTCATTGATCGCTTGCTGTATTAAGCAGCTATCCACCTGTGTACAGGCCAGTCACATTCTGAGATGTTACCGGTTCACTTCATATCTCAGCACAAGCAAGTGAATATAGCCATTGCTCATGCTCCAGACTAAACACTTTGGTAATAGTTTCCCAATATGACTTCAGCTCATAACAGCAAAACTCACCAAGTGACTGGAAGAAAACAGAATAACGACACTCATATAATGAAAATAGGTATTGCCGGACTGTGGGCAAACTGTGTAACACTTCCAGGATTTCTGCTCCTTTGATGACCTAAAAGAAAGAAAAAAAAGTCATCAGATTACCATTCCTCCAAAACGACTGATGCTAAAACAAATGACTAAGTACATGAAACCAATCTATCTGCCTCAGAGGTCATCTCACCATGGAAAGTATATATTGTAGTTGTAGAAGAGAAAACTCTCACATGTCCCTTCAGAATAGCCAAAGATAATCCCAACATACTGAATACGCTTTCCCAACCACACCCCAATAAACTCACTCACACTCTCTCTCAAACATGCCGAGCAACAGAGCGTCAACAAGTGCAAAAACTTTTCTTTAAATTTAAATGATCTTATTAAAAATATGTTGTTGCTAAAACTGGACCAATAATGGACACCTTAACACCTCATCTATGGGGATGGCAGAGGGTGTAAATTTCAGGGGAGGATAAACAAGACTCTTGGTGTCTATATATAAAACCATTTTATGTAAAGTTACAATTCTGAAAGACTCCCATTCAATCCTTTTAAACAGTTCTATGGCAGCTAAGATAAACACAATACCAAGTCACTTGTTAGGGCTCGTACACACTGTCAACTGAAATCACCTATTGGGGATCAGCACCTGATCCCCTTGAGAGACATCGCTGAGCATTGCTGCACACACGTGTGTCAGCTGGGTTGCTGACAACGCGCTATGTTGCTTGACGACATAGGGACGAGTGGCGCATACATGACACCGCGCGGCAGGCGGGGAAGCAGCGTGAACAATGGGATTGGCGTCACATGCGTTGGGTACATCCATTCGGCAGATCGCTCGCGGGTTGGACGCCGGGTGCCATACATACAGCTGATTGTCGGCTGAGGCGGTCGTTATCAGGCATGTGTAAGAGGCATCAGGCATAAGCTTGTAACCAGTAAACACCACCTGAGTAAGGCAATGGCTGCTTCCATCAGTGCTAAATCGCAGGTTTTTTTCTTTAAATCTTAGCATTCAGTTTCAGATGGAATTGCCCGGTTAATTTCAGCACTGTGATTACCTTTTCCCTGAGGTCTGGCCGGTCCAGTGCAATCATGCTGACATACACTGTGTAAGTAACAAAGGTCTTGTAATCCATCAGCTCATAGGAGGTAAACGTAGACACTGTGTCCAGGAAGAGCTCAGCTGCCTGTTTGAAGTCCCGTATGGCCACACAGTACAGTCCTTGATAAACTTTCAGGCGGTTCCTGCGATCCCAGTCGCCGCCTTCTTCTATGAGGCTTCACAAAAACGAGGACAAAGCAAACATTAACAAAAAAATTATTATTTTACAATCACTCTGCTCAGGCTCATGTTTTCTAATTCAAATCGTTTGGAATATATCGAAATTTGCAATGCACAAGATTTTGTTCACTGCACATAAACCACATTTGTTTTTTTTATCTGGCTTGTTGCACTTACAACATGCAGCTGAACAAACAGTTACAAGTATTCTGCAGTCACATTGCAAGCGGTGCAGGGAGAGAAGAAGTTAACCTGACAGATGTAATTTAAATGACAATAAAATAATACCTTGTGTGATAAAGGCAAACAGCTGTTACTTTTTGGATGACCCTCATATTTGCTAATAGCCAACAATGAATAGCATGCATTACATTGTCATTAATGCTATAAAGTAACAGATAAATAGCTCCCTCAAGTATTAAAACACCGTAGGATTTTTTATCCTCAAAGCTAATGTAAGCCAGTACATAGTGTACCTGCGAGCCTTTTCTGTGTTCCGTGTAATAAGATCATTATCCATGTAAAATAAGCCAATTCTCAACAGATAGAACACAATGTCCAAGCGATGTCCAAGAGCAACTGTCTTATCATAGGTCTTTCGAAAAGCCGTCAAAGCTCCTTCCTGTAATAAAAGAATATGTGTTAGATTGTGTGTCCACAGGAGTTAAAAACTGTGGCTGTATACATCTTTTAGAAGAATTTGGTGAAGGCGTATTGGATTGCATCCCAAAAATGTACTTTTGGAAACTTTAAAGAAAACCTGCAACATCAAAAAGTTCCCCTGGGGGGTACTCACCTCGTGAGGGGGGAAGCCTCGGGGTCCCAATAAGGCTTCCCACGCCGTACTCCGTCCCTTGGGGGTCTCGCTGCAGCCCTCTGAACAGCGTGGATGTAAATATTTACCTTCCCGAACCCTGCACAGGCGCTGTGGCGGCTCTCTGCTCCGAAATAGACGGAAGTACCCGATCGCTGTCGGGTCTGCTCTACTGCGCAGGTGCAAGTCTCCGGCGCCTGCGCAGTAGAGCGGACCTGACTGAGATCGGGTATTTCAGTCTACTTCAGAGCGGAAAGCCGCAACAGCTCCCCCGCTGGAGCCTGGAAAGGTAAATATTGAACAAGCTGACGGATTTGTTGGGCTGCTGCTTGGGGGGCTGCAGCGAGACCCCCGAGGGACAGAGGATGGCGTGGGAAGCCTCATTGTGACCCTGAGGCTTCCCCCTCCCGAGGAGAGTACCCCCCAGGGGAACTTTTTGAGGTTACAGTGTCTCTTTACGACTTATATACACACACACACACACACACACACACACACACACACACACACACACACACACACACACACACACACACACACACTGAGGCATTTCTGTTGTCCATCAGGGATCGGTTCTCGATCCCTCGGGCGATAGTGCAGTGCAGACACTGTACAAGTGCATTACTAGCTTCCAGGCTAGAGACGCATCTGTTGCTATGAAGGGGCAGAGGAAGAAGTCTTAGTGAGCCATTGAAGGGCGGGGGTTGTGGTGTGAGGAAATACTGTATTTCCTGCCATATAAGACACTTTTTCTCCCCAATAAATGGGAAGAAAAAGTCCCTGCATCTTATACAGCAAAGGCAGGGAATCCCTGACTTACGAATGCCCGCCAATACAAATCACCGACCCGCCACCACGTCGGGGACTCCCTGTGTGCCCGGCTCCCCCCTGTGCCTCCACTTCCTCTCCTGCCCTCCCCAGGTGTGTAGCGGCAGCTGCTTACCTAATCCGCCATGCCCACGGGGATAGCAGACCTGTCTTCTCCATGCAGCTTGCGCTAGTGATGGGCTTCTAATGATGATGCGATCATTAGAAGCCCATCACTAGAGTAAGCCACATGGAGGAGACGGAGGTCTGCAATTCCCGTGGGCATGGCGGATTAGGTAAGCAGTTACCGTTATACACCCTTGGGGGAGTGGAGGGGCACTGCAACTGGGTACACTGCATGCATGCGCAGGGACAAAGGGGACACAGAAAGACACATGGGGGACACAGAAAGACACATGAGGCAGACATTGTGGGTACATTGTGATAAAGGAGGACATACAGGGGACACACTACGGCACCATTTGGGGAAGAACATGTACAAGACGCTCCTGGAATACGAATGCATCAGGTTTAGTAAACATTTTTTTCATCCCTGGCGTTTGCCCTTTAAATCAAGGTGTGTTTTATATTCCAGAGTGTCTTATATGGCGGAAAATACTGTGGCCTCTTATCTTATCCTGTGGCCTCTTATCTGTACAGCGGTTACAATTTCCTCCCAACATGCTGCAGTTTCATGTTCCCAGTACACTGCATGCCAGGAGATGTAGCCTGTAGATGCGAGTACAGAGATGTGCTCGCATCCACTAACTACATGCACCCGCTGAAGCCGGGAAATTGTGGCATGTTCTATAACAAACCTTTACTATGGGGAGGCTCATTTAAAAAAATAATAATAATTATGCTGCTCAGCTCACTTTAAATGTTTGATTCAGAGACATGTCAAATAAGACTTTTTTTTATAGTCTAGAAAATCAGAGGATGAAACTCACAGGTGCCCCAACTACTGTTTCTTGAATTGTACAAGGTATTGTATCAGGATAAATGTGTAACTACCCCAACTGCACTCTATGCTCTAACAAAATCAAATTCAGACAGAACTTCATGGTCTTTAATGGGTTTAAGCAACAGAAGCAAAACAAGACAACCTTACATCTAGCTCCACAGCTCACCTTATCACCGATCCTACACATGTACTCTGCCCGTGCCATCATTGCATCTCTAATCTCACTCTCGCCCAGGTTCTTCTCAGCATCTTCCAGCTCATCATCCAGTCTCTTTAGCTCCTCCTCATTGGCCTTCTTCATTTTATTCAACAGATCTGTGTCCACCTGCCAATCCAGGTGCTTGCATAAACTCTCGTAATAAGGAGCCATGTCTGAAAACACAAATCATTGGTGTACAGTCATATCCAACACAATGATTATGTACAAAACTTTCCATGTAAAAAAAACATAACAATAACCATTTGTACACAGCTGGCATTTGCAGCTAAAGGCCTGCGTGGGTCTAATTTTTCAGAACCACACCCGACCTTCTTCCGCAACCCCGCAACCCTCTTTCTGGTGAATCTGGTACCCACACCCGACCCGCAGGCCTCTAGACCCACAACCTAACCCGCTTTTTCCATTTTATTATAAAATATACATCGGTAGTCTCATTGGAAGTCTGCAAAGTAAGTGAAACCTATTTTTATACACAAACCAAAGAAGTGTTTAAGAACTTTTGTTTTTCTTACTTTTGACTAAATTAAGACTAAATTAGTTCTGTCCAGCTATGAAAAAACACATCTTCAATCACAAACTTGAGCATGTTCCCAGTTAGCCTTAAGGTACCCATACACTGGTCTATTTCTTCAATTGATATATGGCCGATTTGACTGTTCTGATCGAATCGGCTCGAAATCGTTGCAGCAGGAAGCATGATCACTTTCTGGCAGATTTACTTGATCGGTCAGAATGGAACATCTAGGTCGATTGGCTGCTGATCGATTGCCCATAGCGTTGCATTGGATCGAATGGTGCAATGCTGCATTTCGTTCGATTTTCAATAGATTTCATGAAATCTGAAATCTATTGGAAATTTGTTCCTAGTTTGTGGCACACATCATAGATTCCTGTCAGATTCGACTTGACAGGCATCTGACAGGAAACTACCTGATGGTCGAATCTGCTGCAAATCTATAAGAGTATGGGTTGCTTTAGATACTAGTATGGGGGAGAGGGAGTCTCAGGTTGAGAGCAGGAAGGAGTCTGCTGGCATTAAAGATGATCAGCGGCAAACAAGTAATGAAGTATTCTGGTTCCAGCAGCCATCACAGATTTTGGGAAGCAAAAGACACAACTATCTCATGCTTGCTTGCTTTAACTACCCGCAACCCTACTCACACCCCGCTACCCGATTAGAATCAAAACAGGTACCTGAACCTGACCAGCATTTCGGGTAACCTGAGGTTACCCGACCCGATGCAGGCCTCTATCTGCAGCTACAGCAAGCGCAACAGCTGTCAGGCAGCTCACCGCTCCCACCTCACCCCACAGCTCAGTTGGAAACGGGTAGGAAGTATCCATTTATGTCTGCTTTTTAACCTTTGATATGTGGCCGGATTAACCTCCCTGGCGGTAAGCCCGAGCTGAGCTCGGGCTATGCCGTGCAGGAGGATTTCTCCGGCTCTATTGGGGCGATTCGCCCCATTCAAAGTGCTGTGCGCGCAGCCAGCACTCTGCTAGCCGCGCGCACAGCTTGATCGCCGCCGCTCTGCGGCGATCACCCGCACGCAGCGGCGAAAGAGGCCCCCCCCGCCAGAGCCCTGCGCTGCCCGGACCAATGAGTTCCGGGCAGCGCTATGGGCTGGATCGGGTGCGCCTGACGTCATTCCGATCGTCGCCATGGCAACAAGAGAAGCCAAACAGGGGAATGCGTTATATACGCGCTCCCCTGTTTCCTATTAGTGCCGGCGACGATCGCACTAGAGGGACACATGCACCCTCTAGTGGTGTTTCATGTAGCTACCACTCTGGTAGCTTTACATGAAACAAAAAAAAATTAAATAAAAAGGATTTTTGCCCATTTGGAAAAAAAATTAACCGCCAGTGAGGTTAATAAAGCTTTTCTATGGATTGCATGTGCCAACTTCTGTTGCTTTCTCCCTTTATGATATTAGAAATTAAGGTAGCCTCATGAAAGATCTAGAAATCGCTATCATGCCAGGTTTCTTACAGCAAACACCCTGCCTGCAGAAAATAAGAGGATGCTGGATTTCTTAATTCTCCACCTGGCTGTATGGCCGCAGTTCACAAAAGCTAACAGAAGAGTCACAGAATGTCTACAGCTAGCAAAGAAACAGTGAACTACTAGAGTGCCAATATGCTTTATCAAAAAACTAACATCAAAGGAAAGTACCTGAATACAGTATACAGGTGAAAGTCGAAAAATGTGAACATAGTGCAAAAATCTATTTCAGCAATTCAACTTAAAAAAAGGTGAAACTAATATATGAAATAAACTCATTACATGTAAAGTGAGATATGTCAATCATTTATTTGTTATAATTTTCATGATTATAGCTTACAGCTTATGAAAAGCCCCAAATCAAAATCTCAGGCCATTAGAATATTGTGAAAATGTTCAATTTTCTAGGTTTAAAGTGTCAGAATCTAATCAGCTAATTAATCCAAAACACCTGCAAAGGGTTCCTATTTCATATATCAGTTTTACCTTTTAAGTTAAATAACTGAAATAAATTGACTTTATAGGTATACAATAAAGTTACAGTAGTAACTATTTCAGCTGCTCTTTTTAAAACCCCATTCCCAAGTCCCTAAGACTGACTGAAAACATACTTTTATAACAATCCCAGGTTAAGTGGCCTTTCTTTGAATTCCTGAAATGCTAGTGCTTACTGCAGTCAATAACAACCCATAGCCTTCCAGTGCACCGCAGTATCCTCAAGTCTTCCCCCCTAAGCTTCAACAGCAAAGTGTCACTGAACATTGATCATTCCCACAAACAACATTTTAATGGCTACCTTTAACTCCCTGAAACCAGTAAGGCTGCATATGGGCAGTTTTATGTTGCCGATACAAAATATTTATTATCCGGCTTAAGCAAATGTCTTGGAAATGTAAAATCCTCAAGTTGACGCCGACTTCCCAGTTGCGCTCGAGGGCATTTCCTAGATAACCCCGGCTACCTCTTCTCCTGCGTTGAGCGAGTGCATGCATAAATCAGGAGCGCAGACTGGAAGGACGGGACATGCGCAGCCATACCAGCTTTAGGGGAGAAAGCCGCCAAAAGGATCTAGTCAACGCCACTATCAGAGGTGATTATCAGCTCACATGGCATGGGTGTGTCTGCTCCCATGCCCAGTTTCCAAAGTACTGGTCGCTTGGGGTACACTTTAAGCAAGTACACATACCCCACTCCAGGCCAAGGCACCTTTTAAAACAATCGGAAAGCAACTGCTCCACTACCAATGCTATGAAATAGGACAAAAATGATCGAGGGAGGTTATTGTCTAAAACAAGCATGTCTTCACTCCAACTACACAAAAGTACAAAATAAATGGCATATATGCTACAACCCCTCTCAGAAGGCATTGCAGATGGCCAAGCCTTTTCAATGAGGACACATGTTTACTCCCCAACACATCAGGATCCAGGCCAGAAGGCCCATGATATCATTACAGTGAAAAGGGGGAGTTGGAGAACTGGGGAGGAAAGTCTAAGGAGATTGCAATTGGCACAGAGAGCAGCAGTTATGTCCTCAGTAACCTGGGTGGCTTTCCATCACCAAAAAATGTAATAAATGGCACATATGCTTGGTCTTGGAAAGTGGGTATGGCCAAAATGAGGACAGGTGACAGTAAACTCCGGCTCTGGAAGGCCCTATTGAAAATTTGTGGGTAGTATGTTGAAGAATTTGACAGATAGATCCCTCTCTGATTGGATAATGATCTGAGAGCAGTGTTCTCCCCAGAGCCTATTACCCGGGCGGAGCGCCCACCAGATCTCTGTCCCCGCCCGGCTGCTGTGATTGGCCGCTTTCTGCATCATTAATTCTTTCCTCCGCACGATAGACATGACAGCTTGGAACGCAAGCAGAGACACCATCTCCGCCCTCCTCCTCAGCTCCTTCCTTCCTATCAGCAGCGTGGAAGGGCGGGGAAATCTCATAGCAGAGAGAGGAACAGGCAGACCGAGGGAACTTTCAGCTGGAGTCCGCACTGAAAAGAATGTGCGGTTTGATTTGTTATCTTTTGGTGAGTCACTCCCGCTGGCTACTACAGTGGACAGACGCTCTTCTCTTCGTCTCCGTCAGAGCAGCATGTACAATGCCCCCTTCCCCAAGTCCTTCAGGTCACAAGAATGTAAGAGACCTCAAAGAAGTGAGGCACATTAACATATCAACATGTTTCTTTATTCTGGAGCATTCGGTGAGAGAGATAAGTGGTTTACAGAGGCTGTAAAAGGCAGCTTTCATTCTGCCTCCTGTGTCTCTGCACTTTATCACAAGCTGACACTTGGTTTGCTAGCTATTAACCCCAAATTGTTCAGTTCAGTTCCATCACTGTATTATCTAGCTTTCAGTATGGGCAATGGCGAAAAGTTTAGTTCAGCATTTTACATCAAGTTTAGCCTTTTTTTTTGTCTCAGCAGTTAGTTATTTAGGTTGAGAAAGACATACATCCATTGAGTTCAGACAGACTACTTGTATGTTCACAAATCACTGTGTTGTACAGAACAACTGTAGTGAGAGGTATAAGGAGGCTGCCATCTTTATTTACCTGACAGCCTCGCTGAGCCTTTGCCTATAATACTTTTAGCCATAGCCCCTGAACAAGCATGCAGCAGATCAGGTGTTTCTGACATTGTTGTCAGATCTGACAAGATTAGCTGCATGCCTGTTTCTTGTCTGATTGAGACACTACTGCAGCCAAGTAGATCAGCAGGGCTGCCATGCAATGTGTATTGTTTAAAAGGAAATAAATATAGCAGCCTCCATATTCTTCTCACTTCAGTTCCCCTTTAAACTAGCATGGCTTTTGCAAAGTCTTCGCTGGAGTTCTCACCACTCATGTCGCCTGCCCGTGTGATCAGCTTTAAGTCAGCACTCCTCTGCAACTAGTGTGTGCAGCAGCAGGAGTAACATACATTGCATGCAGGGATGGTGAATGGTGTCAGGTCATATATGTGATGATGGGGCTATGGCACTAAGGCCCCATTCACACAGGTGCTTTTCAGGGAATCCTTAGAGCTTTGCTGAACGCCAGCGAACAGAGAATCGCTATGACAAAGCTGCCCTATGGTGGCATTCACACTGCAGTTGCGATTTGTATGAAAATCAGAAATGCACTGCATACAGCATTTTGTGAGTATTCGCAATGCGATTTTTGTTTCTTGAACAAGTTATCGTCCCACCCAGTAGCACTCAGTGTGATGCTGACCTCTCCCCAGCCAGTGCGATTCCCCAGCCAGTATGACCCTCACTCTCCTTTCAGCGTTTCCTTACTTTCTTACCCAGCAGCACCCTGCGTAACCTTACTTCCCCACCCGGCTACTTTTTCATGCCACCCAGCTGGAAAATATTTCTGGGGAGAACACTGGAGAGGGATCTATCTGATAGTCAAATCAACCAGTAAGACCAACTAATGGTGACCATACACCTACAGATAGCCCCCAGATAGATCCCTCTCTGATCAAATGGCTGCCAACACATTTTCAATCAATTTCAGCATGAAATCAATTGAAAATCTGTGGAGCCACCATCGCCTGCTACCTGGCTATCCAGGTCTCTCCAATCTTTTCTCCCTTCAAGAGCAGAATGCTCACCTGTCCCATCTGCGCACGTCTTCCCATGTCCAGTAGTTTTACTCCATCCCGGAGGATCCTCCTCCCTGTGCCATGTGAAAAAGCTGTAGTTCAAGTACTAGAGATTCAGCAGCATACACACCGGACTTCTATTCTTTGAACTACAGCTTTTATCACATGACAAGGATAGAAGACACAGGGAGGAGGAGCCCCGCGGCATGAAGTAAAGACACTGGACACACACACTGGCCGGACAGGTAAGAGTACCGCCAACACTCTGCATCGGTCTTCAGCATATCCAACACCGCTAGCGATTCGCTCCTGACCCACCCCCATTCAGATCAAATTTTTCAATCCTGCACAATCAGCCAATTTCAGGCATAGTTTGTGCAACCGATTTCCAGCAGATTTGATCACAGTGATCAAATCTGCCAGACTTCAACAGGTAAAATCGTGCAGCATATGGCCACCCAGGTGAAGTAAAAGTGACAAAAAGAGTCAGGAAGAACACAGAATTTGACTTTACCCCACGGGCAGATACACTGGGCCCTCTCTCACAAACACTGAACCTTGCAATCCCTTTCCTCTGCACACACCACTGTAGTCCCATTCCTCAGGGCTGTGGAGTCAATACAAAAAATCCACAGACTCCAACTCCTCAGTTTAGGATTCCACCGACTCCGACTCCTCTAATTTGCATATTAAAATCTTGTTCATTGAAAGTATGTAACATAAAATTCGTCTCTTAACTGCCAACGCTTAGGAATTTTAAAAGACAACTGAATTGCGAAGGATATGTAGACTGCCATATATATTCCCTTTAGTCATAGACTAAAACTAGTCCTTGGTAAGAGTACTTGAAAAAAGTACAGACCGGAACAAGGAACATCTATTAGGCCCTAGGCAATGTAACTGTGGGTACATGTAAGAATGATGTGCAGGTACTCTGCAGGGGAATGAGGAGATTCTTCCTCTATTATACATTATTTATGCTCAATCTGAACAAGGATCAGGCCCTAGGCATTGTAACTGTGGGTACACGTAAGAGTGATGTGCAGGTACTCTGCAGGGGAATGAAGAGATTCTTCCTCTATTACACATTCTTCATGCACAATCTAAACCAGGTTTATGGGTGATAGACAAAACCTTTGTGTTCAATGTGGACAACATTCTCAGTGGATTCTCTGCAGCTCTGTGGGGAGTGCATATGTAGAGTATAGTACTATTGTGTAACAAAGTAAACCTGAGACAGATGAAATTAAAGTTGTATACATACCTGGGTCTTCCTCCAGCCCCTTTCAGGCTAATCAGTCCCTCGCTGTCCTCCTCCGCCACCTGGATCTTCTGCTATGGGTCCAGGTACTTGAGCCAGTCTGTCGTAGTGCACATGCACACACGCCGCCGCGCACGTACTACACCTGCGCAGCACTATTACGCAGGTGCAGAACGTTCCGGGCTGTAGGAGCGGCACGTGGCCGGACTGCGCTGACTGGCTGAATTACTGGGACTCATAGCAGAGGATCCAGGTAGTGGAGGATGACAGCGAGGGACTGATTGGTCTGAAGGGGGCTGGAAGAAGCCCCAGGTATGTATAAAACTTTTCTTTTCATCCGTCTCAGGTAGCCTTTAGTTCGTAGTCACCAAACCAAATTTTAACAACAGATCAAATTATTTGATTTCATGAGCAAAGAGAGAGTGCATACATTTGCATACATAAGCATCAAGGCAGAATTATTTCCATCTCATTGACCATCTATTAGTGACACGGCTACACATCAGGCTTTATTCTTACAGCATAGATGTATATAAGAGATTCCTGCGTACACATCGTATATACTATACAGTCACAATCAGATATGTATATCTGACTTTAAAAATACGAGGACTGCTTTATTGAAGCAGCACAAGTAACTAATTTTGATTGGTTTATTTCATTTTTGTGGACTAAGCACAGCTATTCCTGTATACATAAATTATTTATGATGACTATTATCTGAGAAATAGAACATTTTATCATATTTTCTATTCTATAGTGACACGGCTACACATCAGGCTTTATTCTTACAGCATAGATGTATATAAGAGATTCCTGCGTACACATCGTATATACTATACAGTCACAATCAGATATGTATATCTGACTTTAAAAATACGAGGACTGCTTTATTGAAGCAGCACAAGTAACTAATTTTGATTGGTTTATTTCATTTTTGTGGACTAAGCACAGCTATTCCTGTATATATAAATTATTTATGATGACTATTATCTGAGAAATAGAACATTTTATCATATTTTCTATTTTAATTACAGTTTAAATTAATTAGGAGTTGGTGCATTTTTTCCCCAACTCCGGGCACCCAAAATTGCTCAGACTCCACAGCCCTGGTATTCCTACACACACAGCATTGTAGTCCGTTCCTAAACACACACACCCTGGGCCTTGTAGTCTCCCTACTACACACACGATCGATCTTGAAACTCCTTTCAACAAATGAGTTGGGTCATGTAAACCCTTCACCGCACATGCTGGTTCTTGTAGTCACCCTCATTTATGCCTTGTACCGTCCCGCACACACGCTGTGTTATAGAACCCCTTGCTGCCCCACATATCAGGATACCCCTCGCCCACACGCACTGTTCTGGGTGACGGCCTCCATGAGCTCAGCGCGGAGTCGGGCATCGCTGCGGGTGTCTGGCAGGCTCAGCAGGAAGCGGAGCTGGGCGATGTGCAGATCGGGGTTCTTAGGTAGCCCCTCTTCTTCCAGGTTCTCTAGCGGCATCTCTGCAACTCAGGTTCTGCTCTGTCACGTCTTTTTCCGCCGGAAACTACACATAACAATGCGGCACCGAGTGTGGAAACCCACCGCTGCAGCGCCACCTGCCGGCGGAGGACTGAAATGCAGCGCTGTAATGCCGCGCCACATGCTGGAAAGGGCTTCGGCGGCTGAAGCTGCTGGAACGTAGCGACACCTGCTGGTGGTAGATGAGTAAGCTGTGAACAAAAAAATAGGAGGGCATACCGGGCCATTATCTTCTCAAAAGCTTGCACGATCTGTAAATATAGTTAATTAGCATTCAAAAGAGAACCATAGTGCAGTTCATAATTCAGCCTAAACTAATGGACTATAAACGAGAAGTACAAATTATCAATGGCAGATGACGTTCTTAAAGAAAAAATGGATGCGAAAACAGGAAGGTACAGCATAGCTCCCAACTGTCCCTCTTTTTTGCAGGGAGAGTCCCTCTTTGGGAGCCCTGTCTTTCTGACCCTCTTTCCTCTTCATTTTTTCCTCTTTCAAGACTTTGTCCCTCTTTCTATGTAAATATACAATATATATTTCTCTACTAACAGTGGCGTAACTATAACTCATTGGGCCCCCCTGCGAAACTTTGGATGGGGGCCCCCCTTGACTGCTGTACACTGAATAGGGACTGTCTACAAATCTGTGTCTGCAAAACTTTGTATGATTCCTTATCAGTGGCTGAGCAGATGCAGTCATTAGAAAAATTGTGTAGAGAACAGAATTTTTTTTCTCCATACCCTTAGTTGTCAGTCTCTAAGGACAGGGAAAAAAAACTCCTCCCCCCACAGGCCCCCTGCAGCTTCTGGGGCCCCCTGCAGCTGCATCCCTTGCAGGGTCTAATGTTACGCCCCAGGTCTACTAAAAACTGTGTTTGATTGACACTAAACTTTATTCCTATCCTTTAAATTGATATATTACTAAGTTTAAAATGTTAATATGAAGGAAAATGAACCAGGATAGAAAGACCAGCGTGGTTGGAATTATGAAACAACATATTTTTCTTAGGAAATCTTTATGGTATGCGTGACTAGGGGTGTGACGGGGGGGGGGGGTGATTAAGAGTGTGGCAGGGGAGTGGCTTAAGTGTCCCTCTTTCTCATCTCAAAAAGTTGGGAGTTATGGGTACAGGGTAGAGCAGTAGGTCGCATTATTACAGCATTTAGGGCCCTTTTCCACTCCCTTTTTCACGATGCTGAATCGCAAATCACTAGGGTTTGCATAGTAGGAATCGCGGTAGGTAATTTCCACTACTAAAGCACGCCGCGCGTCAGAACGATTTTTTCCCGCGATTTTGCTATGCAATGCATTGCATAGCAAAATCGCGATCGCTGGAAAAAAAGGGACTTTACTAAATCGCAATCGCTAGCGTTTAGCACAAGCGCTAGCGACTGCAAGTGGAGAAGTGCTCTTCCACCTTTATGCATGACAGTGATGACCATGTACCTCCTGTGGCGAGTTACATTATCTCCAGTATCCCATGGCACAGTTATGAAACAGTTATGCCTGATATGGGAATACTATCGCAAAGCATTGTAAATACTAATATTTAAATACTGTGTATGCACATGTAGAAAATGTGTATTTGTTTCAGAATAAAATGCACTCTAAATTACTTTTTTCCTATATTGCTGTCACTTACCATAAGTAGTAAACAGCTTACATTGGACTAGTCCATCTCCTCATGGGGGATTGCCAGAGTTTTATTAATTTTCAAAACCACTTACTGAGTGGCAGGTGCTCAGTTCAACTGCAAAAGTAGTGTGCAAACGAGTGGTGATCGGCCCTTTCCAGGTAGTACTTTTCTAAGGAATAAAATTAATGCTGTGAAAAGAAAATTGCAAACTGAGTGGAAAGAACATGAATGGACATGGAGTGAATAAGTTAGTTTGCCTAAGATACTGTAGAGCTGTAGGGAAAGCTTCCTAGAAAAATCATATCATTGACAGGTAGCAGGAGACCGCAGAGAACCTGTACACATTACAATGGTTGAAAAGCAGATGTAAAAATTCTTGTAGATGTGTATTCATGTTTTTCTGTGCATTGCAATGCATTTCCACCATGTGCATTTTTGTGTATCTTAAGAAATGTTTGTGTGGGCAGTTTTACAGATACAATTTTTTTCACCACAGATTTAAAGAGGAACTGTAGTGAAAAAAAAGGAAAAAGTTAACCTACCAGGAAACCAATGCAGTGTGAAAGTAGACGAGAAGAGAAGTGCATTCTTCAAAAAGGATCGAGGAGTCAGGCAGGGCTGCAGTCTGCGCCCAGCACTCTTTAAAGGGAACCTGAACTGAGAGAAATTATTTAAAATAAACACATGAGGTAACTTGAAATGAACATTACATAGCTACCTTGCCATCAGTTCCTCTCAGAAGCTCACCATTTTCTTTTGACAACGTTCCAGTTCTCACAACATTTTGTCAGAACTGAAATATATCAGTTGCTGTCAGTTATAGCAGAGAGGACACCTGATGTGTCATGTATCCCTATTGCTCAAGTGGGCAATGTTATAGTTTAACAGTGTGCTAACCAGAAAGCTGTTATGGTGTAATGGCCATTTTTAAAATGGAAGATGGAGAATTCCCTTGATCACAGTGGACAAACAGGACGCAGGAGAGGTGAAAGAGATTGAGGAGTAGACTACTCGGGAGGTAAGTATGGCTTGCGTATTTTTATTTTAACTTTTCATTTTCAGTTCAGGTTTTCTTTAACATATACATTGACCAACTGGCTGTATCCCTGGAATCCTCCCCAGAACCAGGCAGTACTACAGGATAGCCTACAGTACTACAGGAGGAGCCTACAGGATAGCCTGGCAGTACTGGAGAGTTTCTGCACCACTTGGGCATTCTTCATCAACCCAAAGAGGACAAAGGTGATGATGTTACAGAGGAATAATCTAAATAACACCTTCTCATTCACATTAAATAGCTCCACACTGGTGACCATCAACATTTACACTTACCTGGGGCTGGAGATTAACCACTTGATGACCCACCCTTTACCCCCCCTTAAGGACCAGCGCTGGTTTGATTGATCTGTGCTGGGTGGGCTCTGCAGCCCCCAGCACAGATCAGGGTGCAGGCAGGGAGATCAGATTGCCCCCCTTTTTCCCCCCCTATGGGGATGATGTGCTGGGGGGGTCTGATCTCTCCTGCCTGCTGTGGGTGGCGGGGGGGGCACCTCAAAGCCCCCCTCCGCGGCGAAATTCCCCCTCCCTCTCCTACCTGCTGCCTCCCCCTGGTGTTCCGGGCTGCACAGGACGCTATCCGTCCTGTGCAGCCAGTGACAGGATGTGGTCTGTCACATGGCGGCGATCCCCGGCCGCTGATTGGCCGGGGATCGCCGATCTGCCTTACGGCGCTGCTGCGCAGCAGCGCCGTACAAATGTAAACAAAGCGGATTATTTCCGCTTGTGTTTACATCTAGCCTGCGAGCCGCCATCGGCGGCCCGCAGGCTATTCACGGAGCCCCCCGCCGTGATTTGACAGGAAGCAGCCGCTCGTACGAGCGGCTGCTTCCTGATTAATTAGGCTGCAGCTGGCGAGGTCCTGCAGCTGCCACTTTGCCGACGCACGTTATGAGTGTGCGGTCGGCAAGTGGTTAAAGGGAAGGTTCAGGCAGGGTGGAGAAAAAATAAAAATCAATTTCCACTTACCTGGGGTAGTTCTGCGCATGCGCAGTACAGCCCGGCGGACGTCCGATGACGTCAGAGCGCCGGCGTGGGACGCAGAAGTACCAGGACTTGGAGCGCAGAAGAGCCCGACCTGGCAGCCGGCCTGGCCAGGTCGGGTCGGCCACCGGAGACCACCGGGAGCCTGCGGAGTGGCGGCGAGGGCACCTCCTGCCTGCCACGGGCTGGAGGAAGCCCCAGGTAAGTGGAAATTGATATTTATTTTTTCTCCACCCTCCCTGAACCTTTCCTTTAACCAATTAGGGAGCAGTAGATGCCCTGAAAGAAAAAAGCATGCATAACCTTTTTATCCCATCAGAAAGTAACCCATACCACCTAAAACCACCGGTGAGCATCTGGGTAAAAATATTCGACAGTATCATCACCCCAACCCTGCAGTGAGGTATGTGGCCCAGTCACCTACCTTGACCAATCAAAATTGGACTCCAGCCCAACAGAAGTCTTCCATCTAGAGTTCTGCAAGTATCTTCACCAAGTCCATTGCAGCACTTCGAACTTAGCCTGCTGGGCAGAGCTAGGCAGATTCCCACTATGGCAGACTATCCAGCACAGTGGTCCTCAAACTAATTTTCACTGGCCCTCCAAATAAAAAATGTATAACTTATAGATGCTGCCCACTGCACCTTTAAATATCGGCGACCCACATATAGAATAGCAGTGCAGGCACCACCCATCCACATGCTGTAGAAGCCAGTGAGCAGTCATTCGCTGGTTTGCAATCCAATTCTGCATCAGGTGACACTGCTGTCCAACTGGATGGCAGGTTGTCGCCTGGGTATGCTTCACTGTCTGGTGCACAACGACGTTCTTCGGCGCCACATGATTGAATGACTGCTGCTGGGAGTTTTCCTCCAAGCATGACTGGGGGGAATTAATACCTAGATTCAATGTAATGTTTTTCAACATCAGTTTATGGATGTTCCGGCCCTCCAGCAGTCTGAAGTATGTTGTTCTGGCCCTTGACCGAAAACGTTTGGGGACCCCTGAGATGCCAGCAGCTATATCTTTTCCTTTTCACAAACGGATCATCAGGGGGCTCACTATGGCTGATACTGTGGTAAAACCCCTCCCACAGTGTGATGTCAGGACCATGGTTCTGACATCACACTGTGGGAGCTTTGTTGCACTGTGGGAAATAAAAGCTGTTTAGAGCTGTTTCCAACTGCCAAAAAAGAAAGCAGCATCTCCTTCCACTGACATCACCTGCCAGCAGTAAAAAATGTCACTGTGATAAATGTCAGAATGTAAATCAGGGAGAGCAAAAATTTTACAATGAGCAAACACTGACTAAATCATTTATACATAATTAATGTAAAAATGAAGCAATTTTTTTATTATTTTCACTGGAGTTTCTCTTTAAAGCGGAATATAACCCAGCATTTCATCTTTGCTCTAAAACATTATTTACAGCATATAATATGCAACCAGCATTTTTTTTTTTTACTAGACCAGCATTCGAAGGGCTACACACAGAGCTTGAAAGTTCAGTGCAGTGAAATGTGGACGCATCCGAAGTTGTAGATAATGTTATCTTGTGATTACTTAATTCAGTGGTTCCCAACCCATGTGCCGCGACACATACATGTGTCGCGGCAGCTTCGGGTATGTGTCGCAGTGTCAGCTCTCGGAGGAGAGAGCGAGGAAGGGAGAGCTGTGTGCAGCGGCGGAGAAGGGGGCCATCTCCCCCCCTTCCCTCACCTTAGGGTGCTCTCCCTAGCTCTCTCTCCTCCGATACTAAGTGTGGCAGCGTTTGGCAGCGGGCGGGACTTACCTTCCGTGTTGCTCCAAGCGCCAGAAGTCCTGGTGCCACAGCCGCTGCTCTGGTCTGGATCAGACCAGAGTAGTGGCAAATCATCCCGCATGCCTGCGACGAGACCAGACGGAGACACGGAAGGTAAGTTCCGCCCCTTTGCCAGCCACCGCACTTCCTTCCGGAGGAGAGAGGAGGGAGGGGGAGCACCCTGAGGTGCCGCTCTCCTTCCCTCGCTCTCTCCTCCTGGGGGGAGGGGGGCACCTGGCTACATATACTGGGCACATATACCCCTGACTACATATACTGGGCACATATACCCCTGGCTACATATACTGGGCACATATACCTCTGGCTACATATACTGGGCACATATACACCTGGCTACATATACTGGGCACATATACCCCTGGCTACCTATACTGGGCACATATACCCCTGGCTACATATACTGGGCACATATACCCCTGGCTACATATACTGGGCACATATACCCCTGGCTACATATACTGGGCACATATACACCTGGCTACGTATACTGGGCACATATACCCCTGGCTACATATACTGGGCACATATACTGGGCACATATACCCCTGCCTACATATACTGGGCACATATACCCCTGGCTACCTATACTGGGCACATATACCCCTGGCTACCTATACTGGGCACATACACCCCTGGCTACATATACTGGGCACATATACCCCTGGCTACATATACTGGGCACATATACCCCTGGCTACATATACTGGGCACATATACACCTGGCTACATATACTGTCCACATATACCCCTGGCTACATATACTGGGCACATATACCCCTGGCTACATATACTGGGCACATATACCCCTGGCTACATATACTGGGCACATATACCCCTGGTTACATATACTGGGCACATATACCTCTGGCTACATATATTGGGCACATATACTGGGCACATATACACCTGGCTACATATACTGGGCACATATACCCCTGGCTACATATACTGGGCACATATACCCCTGGCTACATATACTGGGCACATATACCCCTGGCTACATATACTGGGCACATATACCTCTGGCTACATATACTGGGCACATATACCTCTGGCTACATATACTGGGCACATATACCTCTGGCTACATATACTGGGCACATATAAACCTGGCTACATATACTGGGCACATATACCCCTGACTACATATACTGGGCACATATACACCTGCCTACATATACTGGCCACATATATCCCTGGCTACATATACTGGGGACAACTGGCTGTTTGTCATTATGTGCATTTACTGGTGAAAAGCTGTCTCTTATTATGTGCATTTACTGGTGAAAAGCTGTCTCTTATTATGTGCATTTACTGGGGAAACGCTGTCTCTCATTACGTGCATTTACTGGGGAAACGCTGTCTGTCATTACCTGCATTTACTGGTGAAATGCTGTCTCTTATGTGCATTTAGTGGGGAAACGCTGTCTCTCATTACATGCTTTTAGTCTACGTGTCACAGAGATCTGAACGTTTGGTTTGATGTGTCACGACTCCAAAAAGGTTGGGAACCACTGACTTAATTGTATCAAGTGAGGAATGTGACACATTCTCTGACTGTGCAGAAGCAGTTTGACACAGACAGAGAGTCAAATCATGTCTGCTTTCAATATACAGTATAATGCATAAAACCAGTTATTAATAAAATGCAAAGTCAGCTCACAAAGCAAAAAACTGTACTTTTGGGAACCTATAATTTCTAAATGAATAATAATACTTATGCACAAATGCAAATATGATAACCGTATGGCATATAAAACCTTATGGCATATAAAAAGTAGGAAAACATGTTTTTATTGAATATTATGTCAGGGTTTTAAACCTCTTTAACCTCCCTCCACCTTAATCTAACCCTTAACCTCCCCCCTTTACTCCTAACCCTTAACTTTAACCCCCACCTTAACTCCTAACCTTAGCCTTAACCCTTAACCGCCTCCCTCCTTAACCCCTAACCTTAAAGAGAACCTGAACTGAAAATAAAAAGTCAAAATAACCATACACAGGTCATACTTACCTCCTGTTTAGTCTACTCCTCAATCTCCTACTCCTCTCCTGCGTTCCATTTGTCCACTGTGATCAATGGAATTCTTTGTCCTCCATTTTGAAATGGCCATTACCCCCTAACAGCTTCCTGGTCAGCACACTGTTAAACTGTAATATCACCCACTTGAGCCATAGGGAAACATGGACATTGCCTTGCAAATTCAGTTGTAACTGACAGCTGCTGATGTATAACTGACAGCAACTGGTATATTTCTGTTCTGACAAAATATTGTCTGAACTGAAAGGGATCACTGTAAGAAGAAAATGGTGAGCTTCTGAGAGGAACTGACGGTGAGATTAGTATGTAATATTCATTTGCAGCTACGTCATGTGTTTATTTTAAATAATTTTCCTCGCTTCAGGTTCCCTTTAACCTCTCCCCCGTCCTTAACTCCTAACCTTAAGCCCCCTCCTCAACTCCTAACCTCCCCCTCCTTAACCCCTATCCTTAACCTCCCTCCTTAACCCTTAACCTGCCCCTCCTTAACTCCTAACCTTAACCCTCCCCCCTCCATAACTCCTAACCTTGGGGGGGGGAGAGGTTATGGTTAAGGTTAAGATTAGGCATTAAAGAGGAACTCCAGTGAAAATAATGTAATAAAAAAAGTGCTTCATTTTTACAATAATTATGTATACATGATTTAGTCAGTGTTTGCTCATTGTAAAATCTTTCCTCTCCCAGATTCACATTCTGACATGTATTACATGGTGACATTGTTACTGTGGGCAGATTAAGGAGCTGTTGCTAGCTGGTCTGGCTTTAACAGACAGCTGTAAGCAGCTATTTCCTGTCTGAACATTGTTACATTGTGGCAGTTTGCCAGGAGTACCGTACGGTACCAGAGCCTCTTGTGGGAGGGGTTTCAGCACAAAATCAGTCATACAGCGCCCCCTGATGGTCTGTTTGTGAAAATCATTATTTTTCTCATGTAAAAGTGGGTATCAGCTACTGATTGGGATAAAGTTCAATTCTTGGTCGGAGTTTCTCTTTAAGGAGGTGGGCACAGAGGATAAGGTTAGGAGATAATGGGAGAAAAGTGTTAGGAGTTAAGGAGGGGGCTTAAGGTTAAGATTAGGTGTTAGGAGGGAGGCAAGGAGGTTAAGATTAGGGGTTAAGGTTAAGGAAGGGGGGTTAAGTGTTCGGGTTAAGGTTAGGAGTTAAGGAGGGGGGAGGATAAGGTTAGGAAATGAGGGAGGAGGTGAAGGGTTAAGGTTAGGGGTTAAAGGGAACCTAAACTGAGAGGGATACTCAGTATAATTTTAAAACTGGTATTATTTTAAAAGGAAAAATCCATATCCTTCTCAGTTTAGGCTCCCTTTAAGGAGGGGGAAGGTTAAGGTTGGAAGTTGAGGGGGGA
The DNA here is from genome assembly GCF_040937935.1 of Hyperolius riggenbachi. Lineage (NCBI taxonomy): Eukaryota > Metazoa > Chordata > Amphibia > Anura > Hyperoliidae > Hyperolius > Hyperolius riggenbachi. The sequence continues at coordinate 186,848,917 of NC_090654.1, forward strand.
GGTGAAGGGTTAGGCTTAAGGTTACAGGTTAAGGAGGGGGAGGCTCAGGTTAGGAGTTAAGGAGGGGGGAGGTTAAGGATTACAGTTAGTAGTTGAGGGGGGAGGTGAAGGGTTAGGGTTAAAGTTAGGGGTTAAGGGGTGAGGTTAAGGGTTAGGTTAAGGAGGAGGGATCTTAAGGGTTAGGAGTTAAGGAAGGAGGGGAAGGGGGGAGGTTATGGGGAAGTTAAGCATTAGTTAAGGTTAGGCGTTAAGGAGGTGGAAGGTGAAGGGTTAGGGTTAAGGTTAGGGGTAAAGGTGGGAGGTTAATGGAGACTAATTTTACTAAACTATTTTTTCCTGCTACTTTAGTTATGTACTGTACTTTATTATGTAAGTAAATGTGTTCATTCTGCACAGCCACAGCACCTCCATTGAAAGGGATTGCAGGCTGATATCTGAGACTCTGACGCTGAAGTGATTGAAACATTGTATACACTTGCTGACCTGAAGGGAATGAAACATTTTATACACTTTTCCAGGGTTCTTTCACACTAGAGGCCTTTTTTCTGCGTTTTACCGCCATGGCCATAGTAAGCGTTTTCCATGGTAAAATGAAAGTCCATAGACTTGCATTTTACCTTTCACACATAACGCCGCGTTTTTGAGCGTTGCGTTTAGAAGCTCCCTGACGCTTTTTCAGGGCTGACGGCAGTGTTTCTCAATATCATTGATAGTCATGTATTGCCGTTAAAACGCCTTCAAAACGCACTAAAACGCTGACAACCAAAAGGCAGCGTTTTAGCCTTTTCTACTGCTGCCTCTAGTGTGAAAGAGCCCCGAGTGTGTATCTGCCTGGACGGCATAATACGTAGACAAGACAAATAACATTTATATCGCGCTTTTCTTCCGGCGGACTCAAAGCGCCAGAGCAGCAGCCACTAGGAAGGGCTCTATAGGCAGTAGCAGTGTTAGGGAGACTTGCCTAAGGTCTCCTACCGAATAAGTGCTGCCTTACTGAACAGGCAGAGCCGAGGTTCAAACCCTGGTCTCCTGTGTCAGAGGCAGAGCCCTTAACCATTACACTATCCAGCCACCAACTATGTAAGTACCAAACACAGATTAACATTGGAAATATATATATATATATATATATATATATATATATATATATATATATATATAGTGTGTACGGTATAAGTGTATATATATATATATATATATATATATATATATATATATATATATATATATATATATACATATATATATATATATATATATATATATATATATATATATATATATATATATATTGAGTGCTGCCCATAATTATTCATACCCCTGGCAAATTTTGACTTAAAGTTACTTTTATTCAACCAGCAAGTAATTTTTGATGGGAAATGACAGAGGTGACATAGGTGTCTCCCAAAAGATAATAAGACAATGCACAAAAGGCATTATTGTGGAAAAAAAATATTTCTCAGATTTTATTTAAATTTGAGCAAAAAGTGTCCAGTCCAAAATTATTCATACCCTTCACAATCTGTCACAGTCTGTGAAAAATCCAAAGTTCTATACCATTCCAAATAGTCCAAGTTGTTTTAAAGCATCCTAATTACCCTAATTAATTGGGAACAGGCTGCTCACAAGTCAGGAAAGGGCTAGAAGGCCTTTTCTAAATGTTTTCAAGTTCCAGTGGTTACAGTGGAAAGTATTATTAAAAAATAGAAGATGTTTCGCGCTGTGGAAAATCTCAGAGGATGTGGTCGGAAGCCAAAAGTGACACCTGTGCTTGCCAGGAGGATAGTGAGAGAGGTGAAAAAGAATCCAAGGATCACCGCCAAGGCCATCCTGGTGAATCTGGGTTCTGCTGGTGGCAATGTCTCAAGACAGACAATACAACAGACACTGCACACTGCTGGGTTCCATGGATGCGGACCAAGGAGGACGCCACTTCTCAAGATAAGGTACACAAAAGCTCGCTTGGCCATTGCAAATGCTCATCTGGACAAAGAAGACTTCTGGTCTTCTGTGTTATGGTCAGATGAAACAAAAATTGAATTGTTTAGTCACAATTATGTTTGCTTCATTTGGCGTAAAAAAGGAGAAGCCTTCAACCCAAAGAACACCATCCCCTCTGTCAAACTTGGTGGTCAGAGCCTAATGCTTTGGGGGTGTTTTTCAGCCAATGGACCAGGGAACCTAATCACTGTAAATGGCACCATGAAAAAAAAAGAGAAATACATGAGGATTCTCAATTTATTTATTTATTGTATTTATAAAGTGCCAACATATTACGCTGCACTGGGCATTAGTTAAGGTTACAGACAATATTTAGGGGTTACATACAGCAATACGACAATACAGGAATACAAGAAAAAACAGATCACACAGCACAGTATGAGTACAAGGTAATGCTTAGTCAGTCACTGGATGGGAGCATGAGGATTAGGGAAGTTGAGTTCACTCAAATGCATAGCATGGGTGCACAGTAATGGAGGTGCATGATCGGGTAGGACACAAAAGGAGGAGGACCCTGCCTGAAGGCTTACAATCTAGAGGTAGAGGTAGGGACACGAAAGGTAGGGGAGCAGAGTTCAGCTGTGGGTTTAGAGCACTAGTGAGGGGTGGTAGGCCAGAGTGAAAAGGTGAGTTTTGAGGGCCTTCTTGAAGATGTTGAAGGAGGTGGCTTCCCTAATGGGTGGAGGTAGGAAGTTCCATAGTGCTGGAGCAGCTCTTGAGAAGTCCTGGAGGCGTGCATGGGACTGGGTGATGCGGTGGGCAGTCAGGCGAAGTTCATTGGAGGAGCGGAGTGAGCGGCTAGGTGTGTACCTCTGAGTAAGATCGGAAATATAGGTTGGACAGGTCTTGTGGACAGATTTGTAGGTCAGACACAGTATCTTGAATCTGATTTTGAACTGGATAGGAAGCCAGTGGAGGGATTCACAGAGGGAAGCCACCGTGGTGAAGCGATGGGAGGAGTGGATAATTCTGGCTGCCGCATTCATGATGGACTGCAGCGGGGCAATTTGGGCCATAGTGAGACCAGACAGAAGGGCATTGCAGTAGTCAAGGCGGGAAATTATGAGGGCATGGATGAGGAGTTTGGTGGTGGCATAGGTCAGGAAAGGGCAGATCTTACAGATGTTACAAAGGTGGAAGTTGCAGGACTTTGTGAGGTTTTGGATGTGGAGAGTGAAGGAAAATGCAGAGTCCAGGGTGACACCCAGACAGCGGGCTTAAGAGTTAGGGTGAATAGTAGTGTGGTTAACAGTGACATGCACATCTGGGAGGTTCAGGGATGGCCAGGGTGGGAAGATTATAAATTCCATTTTGTCCAGATTTAGTTTCAGGAACCTAGTGGACATCCAGGAGGAGATAGCTGATAGGCAGGAGGAGACCTTGTCCATGGTACTGGTGGATAGGTCAGGGGTATGGAGGTAGATCTGGGTGTCATCTGCTTACAGATGGTATTTAAAACCCATGGAGGAGATAACCTTGCCAATGGAGGATGTGTATAGGGAGAACAGTAAAGGCCCACCGAGCCTTGGGGGACTTTCACTGAGAGGTGGTTGGGGGTGGATGAGGACTCATTGAAGGAGGTCGTGAAGGAGTGGTTGGAGAGGTAGGATCAGAGCCAGGCCAGGGTGAGGTCGTAAATGCCAATGGAATGGAGGGACTATAGGAGTAGGGGATGGTCCACTGTGTCAAAAGCTGCTGAAAGGTCAAGAAAGAGGAGAATGGAGTATTTGTCTTCAGCTTTAGCTAAGGTGAGGACATATCACTTTGGTGAGAGCTGTTTTGGCAGAGTGGGCAGGCCGAAATCCAGATTGCAGTGGGTCTAGCAGGGAGTTGGCGGTGAGGTACTGGGTCAGGCGTTTGTGAACCAGATGATCAAGGAGTTTTAAGGCAAATGGAGAGGAGGGAGATAGTGCGGTAGTTGGAGGGTGGTGAGGGGTCGAGGGAGGGTTTCTTGAGCAGGGGTAGTACAGTGGCCTGATTGAAGTCCGAGGGGAAGGCGCCTGTGGACAGGGAGAGGTTAAACAGTGTAGTGAAGACTGGGGCCAAATCCATGAAGTGAGGATGGAGTAAATCAGAAGGGATGGGATCAAGGGAGTGAGGTAGTGGTATGGGAAGTCTGCAGTAGGTGGTTGACTTCCTCAATGGTAGTAGGAGTGAAGTAGGTGAGGGGAGGATAGGGTGGAGGAGAAGCTGGGTGGGAGGTGAGGATTGAAGATTGGATATTTCCTGACAGATGTAGATCATTTTGTTGGTGAAGTGGGTGGCTAAATCTGTGGCAGAGAGGGAGGAAATGGTGGTAGGGTGGGTTTAAGCAGGGAGTTGAAAGTGGCAAAAAGATGCCGTGGGATGGAAGCTTGTGCTCCAATGAGCTTGGTGAAGTATTCCTGCTCCGCATCAGCAAGGGCAGTGTGGAACTGCAGCAGGTTAGCCTTTTACTGTAGAAAATCCTACAGTAAAAATCGAATTTTTCTCCATTTCCATTCAGTGGTGCATGTTACGCTCGGGAGGTTGTGAGTATGGGTGTTGCGCTAGGGCTGGGGGTAGGGGGGCGGTTGCGGCAGAAAATTGAGGGAGCAGCTTCCTCTAGGGCTGATGAGAGGGTTGGACGATACTGAGCTGCAGCAAGATTAGGACAGGTTAGGGTGGGGAGAGTGGAGGAGAGGGCATGGAGGGGGTCAGCAAGGACACTAGGGTTGAGCCGGCATAGGTCTCACTGCCATCGACCAGGTGGGTGGGCAGGTAGTTTGGAGGTGCATTCCGTGAGGAGGTTGAAGGTGAGAAGGTGATGGTCTGATGGTGAGAAGGGAGCGATGTCAAGGTCTGTAATGGTGGTGAATTTAGTGAATATAAAGTGACCTGCAGAGTGGTTTCAGGGTGTTGGTGTGTTGAACTAGGTCAAGGGAGTTGTCTATGGTAAGTAGCCGGGTCAATGACAACATCAGTTAGTTCTGCAGAGAAACTTGGCCTTTGGCACCAGTGGACATTTCAGCATGACAATGACCCAAAACACAGCAATAGTGGTGAAGAAATGTTTAGCAGACAACAACATTAACATTTGGAGTGGTTCTGCCAGATACCTGACTTGAATCCAATTGAGAATCTATGGAGGGAGCTAAAGATCAGGGTGATGGCAAGAAGACCCTCCAACCTGAAAGATTTGGAGCTCATTGCTAAAGATAAATGGGCAAAAATACCCGTGGAGACATGCAAAAAGCTGGCCTGCAATTATAGGAAGCGTTTGATTGCTGTAATAGCCAATAAAGGCTTTTCTATTGATTATTGAGAAGCGTATCTTTTGGACTGGACACTTTTTGCTCAAGTGTAATAAAAGCGGAGAAATATTTTTATCCACTTAATGCCTCTTGTACATCATCTTATTATCTTTTGGGAGACATCTATGGCATTTAACGTCAAAAAAATGACTTGCTGGTTGAATAAAAGTAACTAAGTCAAAATTTGCCAGGGGTATGAATAATTATGGGTAGCACCGTATGTCCATGCTGGATCCACACACCTCTGTGTGTCGTCTGTTTCACTCGCCCTTTCCCCTGGTGTCTGTAATCACTCCTTGAAATATTACACTTCTGTCTAAAGTAACATTTTTGGACTGGAAAAGGCAGGCTTGCATTGATGTCCCCCCATCACTCTCCCATTTCCTCCCCTTTAAAGGGACCCTGAACAGCCATACTGAACTTACCTGGGGCTTCCTCCAGCCCCCCCATAGTCTGTGAAGTTTCTCTGCGTCCTCTGGGCTGCCTTTTACAAAAATCAGCTCAAGTGCAGTGCGTAGTAGTAAAAGAATGCAGCCAAGAAAGAACAAGTTCCAAATGGTATATAGAAACAAATCAGCATAGCTCAATTCGGGTATTAGGTTTCCACCATGCTTACACCTCCAGATTTCCACAGCAAAAAGTACATCTCAACACCAATCATCGGAATAAGCCTGTAGGTCCTCCAAACTCAGGGTTATGGCACACTCTTCCCATCGATATCAATGTGGTATACGTGGTATGGAAAAACAAACATCAGTGTAGAGTGCTTTACTTCTAAAAATTATTTCAGAACAAGTAAAGACAAATAAAACATAAAAAGAGCACTTACATTTGGGGCCCAGATCGTGGGTACCCCGATATCAAATTGGGTGTGTGTGCTGGCCGGCAAGAGGTTTAAAAGGATAAAAGGTCCCATCATTAGGGGATGAGCTTACAATCTAGCTGATTCCTTAAGGTTGCCCATTAATGATACAATTTTTTCATTAGATGCGATCTTTCAACGCACTTTTTACGATCAAATTGTACAGAAAACTGAGCAGTGTGTGGTGAAAATAAATGTATAATGATTCTATTGTTGATTGGAACATTAAATGTAATCGATCCGAAAGTTGGATTTTACGATCGTATCTAAAGAGAGAAAATGGCCTAATTGAACCATTTATGGGAACAATCGATAATGACCTTCCAATTACAAAAAGTGCATCAAAAGATCGCATCTGATGAAAAAATGGTACCGTTAATGGGTACCTTAATGGGCCTCTCATTACGAGGAGTTCTGTGCCTATGTTTTCCTTCCTTTTCCCCTCTTTTTCTCTCTGTTCCCTTTCAAACTTTAGTTGAAGCACTATCACCTTACTTTGTGTTTTGTACTTTGCTTTGTGGCATTCGACCCTTAATCAGGGGCGGGGTTTCCTCTGTAGCATTCCTGAGCGATTGTATTCTTTTTGGTTTGCTCCGTTTTGGTATGCTCCGTTTTGTTCAGTAAAAATAGATTTAACCAGTGAATCTTCTGGATATGTCGAGGGCAATAGATGTGCGACAGATCAAATACATTTTATTAACTGGATAAATCAATATACCGTATATTCCGGCTTATAAGACGATTGGGCGTATAAGACGACCCCCCAACTTTCCCAGTTAAGATATAGAGTTTGGGATATACTTGGCGTATAAGACTACCCCTCTTCCAATGCACACCAAATAAAAAAAATAAATAAAAAAATCTTCTTCTGGAGCTATGTATGAACAGGTACTGGTGCTGTACTGTATGTGGTACCCAGTATATAACAGTATACAGGGGACTGACTGGTTGGATTTGTCAACTCTTCCTGTCTCCCTGTTTATTAGAACGGTATGGAAGAATAGATTGTGCTGTGCCCATAAAATACGCCTCTTTCACCTGTCTGGCCCGCCCTTGTATCCTATTTACCTCCTTCTCTGCCTCTCAGATCTCGCACATGTGCTCCTGCGCCGCTTCACTACAGTTCTCAGCAGCGAGATCTGAGACAGGATAGGGCATATCACCCGGCATCAATGACACCCGGCGTATAAAACTACCCCCAACTTTTCAGAAGATTTTAAAAGGGTTAAAAAGTAGTCTTATATGCCAGAATATACAGTATTCAATATATGTGTGCCCAGCTTAAGATGGTGAAAGACTGAAAAAGTAAGATAGAGAATGAAAGAGGAAAAGAGGGAAGTCACTTTCTTATTATCTCTGACTAACAGGGGGCAGTGTATAACAACATTCAGATTATTGTTCTGCCGCTGGCTTTTAACATTGAATATAAAAATCTGTCACGTTTCCCTGATAACCAAGGCTGTTTTGAGCATACAGTCTGTGCCGTACGAAGAGCATCTTTTTGCATCTCTTTTGTAAAGCATTGTGTTTCATGATGATACCAGCAATCTAAAGATTGAAAAAGCCAAATTGACTGAAATGATGGCTTTAAACAATCGTTCGTATTGTTCCTGATGTACGGCAAGAAATTTGTGTAAATCTACTTGCTGGAAAATAAACTGATGAATATGTAATGTCCGCCCCCTTAGCACTGGAACATTTGTTGCAGGAACCGAGGCATGCAGTCCTGTGTGAGGGGGCGAATGTTCCTAAATTTGCTGTAATTGCCGACATTTCTGGAAAAGAAAACAAAGCCTGTTCTCAGCAAAGAAGCTATACCAACAAATGCTTTATGTGCAATAAGAGATAAACGGCATTTGTCTTGGGTAGAAATGAATGTGACAGGAAGGGATTAGCATCCTGGTGAGGGGTGTAACTATAGGGGGAGCAGCTCCTGCGATTTCAGGGAGGCCCTGGCATTTAGTGGACACCAACTTCTTACCCTCCAATACAGGGTATTGCTGTCGGGATGGGGTGTTATGGTGAACACACTTGTTATAAGATTTCCAGCCAGTGGCATAGCTAGACATTATAAGGCCCCACAGCAACATTTCCGTGGGGCTATAATATCTAGGCACGCTAAAGCAATGCTACATGCCCCTACTCTATGGATATGAGTTGGTTGTTCAGTTTACACTTCCATGCAATGCACACTGCAGACAGTCCATGAGCATTGAGACAGAGTCAGAGGGTGGAGCAACAAAGCAAAGTTAATAGAGAACACATCAAATATAATCTGGGCCCCCTCTTATCGCAGTTGCTATGGCTGCTATGGCTATTGCTACACCCCTGTTCCCAGCAGATGGACCTCCTGGTCATGGTGGTTACCTCAAGGAAAAGGTGTATGAACGTTGGGGGGCTCCATCTCCAAGTTTTGCTGGGGATACATGATTTATAGTTATGCCCCTGATCCTAGTGCTGTGAACAGACTACAGTAAAAAAAAATGCAACTTCTATACCCTGATAGATTAGGAAAGGGTGGGACTCAGAAGAGAGAAGGTGTTTATAGTGGGTCAAGTCTACTAAAAGAGGGCCGATTGATTTTGATAATCTGGATACCTATACTGGAGGCTAATCTGGTCACCTATACTAGGGGCTTATGCTGCTTCCTAAACTGGTGGCGCTAATCTGGCTTCCTTTACTTGGGGGCGGGGGGAGTTAATCTGGCTTCCTATAAGGGGGGGGGGGGGGGTAGGGCTGGCTAGCTATACTGGAGTGATACCTATACTGGGGACCCTTCTTGCTACCTTTACTGCTTACCTAGCCTACCTACACTGGGTGCCACATTAGGCTACCTATACTAGGGACCCCTTGTAAATGCTGGCATGGATTTGGGAAGAACATGTACCTACTGGCAAATATTGGGGACTTGTTGTGAGGTGCCTGCTGCCAGGGAATTAGGAGGCATCTTGAAATTGCTGCTGACAGAGATTGGAGATCACTTGTGACTGGTGACTGAGACTGTGAGCCACTTCTGTCTTGTGTCAGAGACTGAGGGCCACCCTGTGATTGCTATCAGAAAATGGAATCCATCTGTGACTACTTGAAGCAACTGGGGACCATCTGTGACTGCTGCCAGAGACTGGGAATGCACTGTGACTAGTGGCAGAGGTTAGGGAGGCACCTGTAAAGCAGCCCATACACTCAGCCGATTTTCTGGCCGACCGATCGATCCCGATCGATCGATCAATCGATTGCAAATCGGTTGGTCAATCGACCGATCGACGGCCGATTTCGATCGATTTCGATGGATTTCCATCGAACTTGCAGGGTGGAAAATTTAGGTCGATCTGATGAGATTGCTTATCAGTTTGCATTGGCCTTAATGGAAATCTGATGGCAAAAAAATGCCATCAGATCGAATTTCAATAGATTTAAAACTGAAATCTAGTATTGGAATTCTATCCTGGTAAAAAATGTTCTAAAAACGCATCAGATAGATCATCAGATGCATTTCTTATCTATCTGCTGCCAATCTGAAGAGTGTATGGGCACCTTTAGTGCTGGTTACGAATGTAGAGTATGTGTAACTTTTGGGGAGGTTGGGGCTGTTGAAAGAGATTGGGACTCCTGTGACTCCTGGAGGACTTTCTGTAAGTGCTGGCAGGAATTGGTTGGGAGCTACTTGAAAAGCTGCAGAAACTGGAGGCTAGATGTGACTGATAGTAGAGATGAAAAGGATGTAGAGAAAAAAGCAGTGTACCTGTGACTGCTGCCTATAACTGCTAACAGAAATTTGGGGCTACATGTGGCTGCTGGCAGAGACTGTGGTAGAGGTGCATTGGTAACCTCTAGTAGAGATTAGGGGCCACCTGTAACGGCTGGCAATGTCTGGCGTGACCATCTGAGACTAATGGCAGAGATTTATACTCACAGATGAATTGAACTCTTCTCCTGTTTCAGTAACCTCAAATAATCAAGGACAAGGGCATTATTGAGGCAAACCTCAATGATCATGAGCAAGTGCTAAAGATGTGTGGCTAATTCAAGCAACACATACCAATATAGTTCATAAGAAATGGAAAAGTCAGTGCGACAATCGCTAATACACACATGTATTGCTGTGAGTGGTAAATATGCATTTCATTTCTCCAATGTGGAAGGAAGGCTGGTGTGGAACCTTCAATAATGTGCTTCAGGTCGAGAAGGACTCCACCTGACAAAGTGTCTGTTCAAGTCCACCTACCTCACCCCACCTACCTCTCCTGCAGGAGTCATGTAAGTGTTTAACTTGTGGCTAATGTCTTGAAATTATGTACTTGGAATCAGTGATTGGATAATAAAGCTGTTTCTTGTGCTTGGCTGTTTCTTGTGGATATCACATACCAACATTAGCATAAGCTAGTCTGAAGTATCTATGCCCAGAGTGCTGCTGACCCACATCCTAGCGGGAGCATGGAAATATAGGGAGCGCAGTGTGGATAGAGCATGAGATGCTCCTTCATTTTTTATATGATGGAGATGTGAACAGGTGAGCGAGAGGCCCAATGGAGGGAAGCCCATCCAAATGGGAACCTGTTATTATTAGTACACTATGCCAAACACATCGGCATGTGTAGTATAACAATTAATGGAGTCGGTTCAGGTTTGCTGCACATAGGGTCTGCATATGTTATATCCCATGTTCTATTATTATTATCTGCCAAAGTTATCAGTCATGTTGGCCGTTTAAAATGTCCGATCACCATTGTGGATCATTCACTTATCATTCAAGAGTGTGGAAAGTGTACTGGTTAAGGGCACTGCATTTAACAGGTGAGACCAGGGTTTAAATCCTGAATAGGATCAGTACCTATTCAGTAAGGAGTTAAAGGCAAGACACTAAAAGTGTAGGGTGGCCTCTTGAGGGTGTGTCCCAGTGGCTGCAGCTCTTGAGCACTTTGTGTCCAACAGGAAAAAAAGCGCTATACTAATGTTCAGATTATTATTATTAATCCAACTTTCGTTTGTGCAAAAAATTTATAAACGTTGTTAAGAAGATTGGTTCATCTGCCATTTTTACTGATTTTATCCCCCATGGGTATGGGCTTTTAAGGATACAGTACCTGCTTAGCTTGGGCCGCTACAATAAAGACAACAAGGAGTGAAAACAATCCATAAGGATGTGGGTACGGAGGATGCAGCGTGTGATCCGGCGATTTGACAGATAGTTTTGGTGGGAGAGAGATGTGCATTGTGTCTGGATAGGGATTATGATAATTTATAAACTTCTTTGAACAGGTGTAATTTAAGGGTATGCTTGAAGTATTTGTGGCTAAGAGGTGACAGGTGTGGTGCAGAACACAGTTCCAAAAGAGGCATGAAGCTCATGAGAAGTCTCAGATACACCAGTGTGAGGAGATGAGCAGCAGGCAGCACCAGTGTTAGGCGTACACTCATACACAGTGATGGTAAAGGAAGAGCAGCGCATGTAAACGCAGGGGGTTCCCATATGTGTTCAGAGACTAAATCAATCATGAATTAAAATTGCATTTTTGGTCAAGGTATAGATTGGGATTATTTGGCATCTTTATGATATAAAGTAGATGCACTTATTCTTATAAGGACGTCATCCACTTGGCAGGGTTCGTGCAGTTACATGTGCTGCCCTGTTAAGAGATGATTCCCTGGCCATTACCCCTGAAAGCTTCACTTATTTTAAAACAATTATAAAATAACTTTAAAATTGATTAGTCAGACAATTTGGTCAGCAATTGGCATGCCAAGAGATTCTGACTATATGAATTAAATACGCAGACAAGAGTCGTCAGGTATCAATAGCCAGAATGACGTTTAATAGGAAGTACAGCAGTATATATGAAGTTCCTCAAACCACAAATCTGGAACATGCGCAGAAAGCTACAGTATACATCTTATAGGGAAACTTATAAAAAAAATCTCTAAACCTTTTGTTACAGGAGATAAATTGTTTGGCTGTGCTCCCAGAACATGTGGTGGGAAATGTATAGGTGTGACAACGGATGTGAGCTTGTGGTTTAGGCTTCAAAAGACTGTATCTGCTCAATGACATTTAATATCATGGCTAATTTTACTATCCCTCTCATCCACTCATATGAAGATACAAAGTATATATAATTAATTTAGACTGGACAATAAAGTGTCCTTAGGCCTATGAAGCACCTTCTGCTAGGCCTCAATGCCGATTACCTTAACTAACAGTTTCAGCTAATAAAGCAGATATCATACTTTTTTATATATGTGTTTTAATATGTGTTTTAATATAGAGAGATACAGAATGGAGTTTTCTCGGAACAGTTGACTGTTGACAGGATGCATGGGCTGGTAGGGGCTTTTTCTTAGGGTGTGTTACTATCAGATAGAGGCAAGAAGAGACATTGTGGTTTGTGTTACAGGAAAGAGTTTTTGCAAAATTACCTTTAATATTAAGACTTAAAGTGACCGTATAGTATATGAATAAAATCTATGTTTATATGAAACTAATATAACTAATATGGACACCTCTGAACAACATGGCGTCTGAACAGTTGCCAAGCACTGCAAAGCCTTATGATATGCCTTGCGGGTTACAGAACTAAGCAATTCCTAACACTATGTTTATATGAGTATATGTTCCTGTCTATCCTATTATATGGCTATAGTATGAGCAAGCAAAGGAATATGTGTTAGATATATATTAGGTATAGCAAATGAGTAATAAGGGTCCCCAAAGGTCACTCCCACAGGCAGCACCAGTGTTAGGCGTACACTCATACACAGTGATGGTAAAGGAAGAGCAGCGCATGTAAACGCAGGGGGTTCCCATATGTGTTCAGAGACTAAATCAATCATGAATTAAAATTGCATTTTTGGTCAAGGTATAGATTGGGATTATTTGGCATCTTTATGATATAAAGTAGATGCACTTATTCTTATAAGGACGTCATCCACTTGGCAGGGTTCGTGCAGTTACATGTGCTGCCCTGTTAAGAGATGATTCCCTGGCCATTACCCCTGTCCACTATGCACTTTTATTTTGCTGTTCCCAGTTACTGGATTAACTCTGGACACCTATGGAAATTCGTAGTTCATCACCTAAATGGGGAACTGTCTGCTCAATCTTGTTACTCTACCAATACTAGACAGATATACAGTATATAGCGGACATACATACCTATATGCACCTCCATACACCTGGCAGTGGTCTTCTTTAACTGCTCCATATTTGATCAGCACGTATCATTTTCTTATGCGGTTTGAATGGCATGGAAGTAGTTAAGGAGAGGCACTTACATTTTACAAATCAGTAGCATAGAAAGGCCTGGGTCACAGAGACAATTACGTGTTTTATAATACACTTTGAGCATTCATAATGCCTCGCTGCACCTTTCACTGTGAGTGACAAATAAGTATTTATAAGACAGTCAATTTTAATGGCCTTTATAAGAAAGCCCTGTAAGTGAGGCATTTTTGGACAGCACATCGTTTAGCCTTCTCTTTTATCGATTTGCTGTACGAAAAATTAATCTGCCTCTGTCTATGTACAATCAGCAAAACAGATAACTACTTAAGCTGCAAGATCAATGTTATAAGAGCGCTATGCCATTACAGGCAACACTACAAGGTTGAATCTTCCATTTTTCTTTAAAAAAACAACAACAAAAACAGACATACTAGACACAATAACTATTGCAAATGAAAAAGTAGTAGAAAATGTACTGTCCAAACTATATTAAGTATTTTCTTGCTTGCTAGTGGCTTAACCACTATTACCGGATTTTAGGGTCTTTTCTGAATGTTTCATACCCTAATACCAGGGAAAAAAATCATGCGCCCAGAAAGCCAGCAGCAGCCTCCCGGAACTCACTCACCTCTCTGGGCTCCAGCGCTGCAATTTTCCCTCCGTCCTCTGGGTGGTGCTGTAACTCTGTAGTGAGATCACTGACGGCGATCTCACTAGAGTGATTTAGAGCCTCCATGGAGAGGAAGTAGAATGGCTGCTGGCGTCTGGATCCCCCGGGAGGTGAGTAAAGACGCCCTCTGTGCTACATTGCTCTGCATTGAGCTCCCGGCGGCTAGCCTGAGTGTAGCTCGGGAGTTACCACCAGGGAGGTTAAAAGACATTTTATTGACAGGGCCCATATGCTATTAACTTTTTCTCCTGGGTTTTCTCCTAGGTGATATTTTCAAACTTGTCTAAAAATTGCCTTTTAAAGTGTACGAGGCGATATGTTATATAATGAGATAAACAGGTGTATGCAGAGAGCAAAACATATTAATAACCAGCCTGTTTTACTTGTTTATTTTATTGCGTGAAAGAGTTAATTTTTGGGCATGGAAATGATTGCTTCTATCTTGTCGGTACCTTGTCAGGAATATAGTAAACATCACTGATAAGCAAATTACAGCCATAAAAGTTTTCCTGGCAGAATACAATTTCTGAGTGCAGGAAGAGATATATAAAAAGTCAATAGTTTATGTATTTTCACTCAGGGACACTTAATAGGCTTTCACTGAGCAGAGACAACAACACTTTCAATCTACTTTGTAAACGTTTAAGTATAAAATAAAACCATGAGATATCTAAAAGAAAAGTCATTAGGAGTAAGAGGATAAGTACAATTGTTTATCTCATCAGTTTATTTTCACCTCAGGTTCACTTTAACCCATTAGCAGCCACATACAGCAACATTTTTGTTTTGCCCCTGTGGAAGTGTGCCTTCTCCAGCCTGGCAGGTTATGCAGAGCATCTCAGGGAGCTGTTATATTCACCTGTTCCGGGCGGCTTGATGGCGTCTCCTCTCCTCCACCGGCGGTGCTGCAATGCCGACATCCTCTTTGGAGTTCCGATCACATGAAATGATGTGATCGTAACCCAGGGGATGGTGTCAGTGGTGCATCGCTGCCCGGTGGTGGAAGAGGAGTGAGGAAAGAGTCTCTAACCAACGTTCAGCAAATTTACCGATTTAAATGTGGGTGAATTCAGAACTCACAGCTGAGGACCCATAGGCCCAGCAACACACTCAACATCAGACTGGTTAACAGGGAAACCCATCATTGTTGTGACCCTTGATTGATGTGTGATTGCAGAGGCGGGACAAGGTCCTCCAGCACCCAAGGCTGAGACACCAAAGTGCGCCCCCCATCCCTCCCACCCCAGCCGTCACACGCTGGTTGCTATTACACCAAGAGGCGCCACAGAGCCCACAACCTCCCCAACACCTTAATATCTAGTTATCTGGCTTGCAGTCACTGCTATGTATCCCCTTTTCTTATTTATTTCTGCTTAAAACACAATTAGGAGTGACAGCTGAATGAATTGTGCGCCCCCTCCTACACTGCGCCCTGAGGCTGGAGCCTCTCCAGCCTATGCCTTGGCCCGGCCCTGTGTGATTGGCATCAGTAATACTGTCGTCTGTATATGGACGATCTTGGATGCTTTTGTGGGTATAATTTGGTTTTGTGACTGGGATCCATCATGCTTACATCTATATGTACTCTTGGAGTAATACCACTGTTGTTCCACTGATTCACAATCAGTTCATATTGAATATCCTCAATGCTTAGCAGTGGGGATCCACTGTGCAGTATCAACATGAGAGCGGGCTGCGTGTTCATTAGGGCATCAAGTACTGGGGACTGCAGCCCCTGTATCACTATAGCACATACCATACCATATTTAATATTTTCATATATTTGTTGGTACTGTTTGATATTTCATGAATCTATTTTTAATGTGAAAATATGCTAATAAAACATTTTCACATATCCACATGCACCCAAGAACCATTTTTTTCTAGTTAGTTTATAATAGTGATCAATGTTCCCACTAAGTTTTGATTAGATTTTAGCAGATGTCTGACTGAGAATCAAACTGCTAGGATGGTACTGCTAGACAGAGTTGCCAACCTATTTTCTAATTTCTCATGGACAAAAGGCTCCAAAAATCTGGACATCCAAACTTTTGGACAGATGGGGGCAGTGTCAGCAGCGCACTTTTAAAGTGTGTTGAGGGTAAGTCTAAACTGTGGGCATGGTCAATGGCGTGGTCACTTTTTCACATAAAAAAAAAGAAAATGATTGGCTACAACAGGCTATTTCATACCTATCTAGTATTTACAATTAGCAATCTCTGTGAACAGTCTGTTGTATGCCGCACATTACTTTTATTTGAACACCCTGTAAGGCTTCTTGTGTGAAGTGACACACAGGCATGTATGGGGACTGCACAAGGTCATACTTTAAAGTGAACCTCCAGACAAAAAATGTACCCAGCAGAACTAAAAAGGCTTGGTGTTTCTTTAACAGTTTCACAGCATCAGAACTTTCTTTTTCTTACCCAAGCCACATTTTTAGCTGCACAGAAGAGAACTGCTCAGGCATTTTTTTCCCTGGTTCTGTGCAAAGCATGATGAGATTTCTGATGTTGCTGTTCTCCTTCTGCTGTTTTGGCGCAATTTGTTTGTTTGTTTTTTTATTTTGAATTTGAGATTTAAAGTTTATGGCGCGCACAGCTGTGAGGGGTGATCAGGACACAGGGCAGTTGGAACTGACACGGTTGATCATGCTCTGCTTCTGCAGACACTGACATCTTTAGGAATCAAGGGACAAGCACATTCCTGGATCTCCTCTTATCTCTCTGGACGCTCTTACACTGTCTCCTTCTCTAACACCAATTCCTCTCCACACCCACTGTCTGTTGGTGTACCTCAAGGCTCTGTTCTTGGGCCACTTCTTTTCTCAATCTACACCCGTGGCCTGGGACAACTAATTAACTCTTTTGGCTTCCAGTATCACCTCTATGCGGATGACACCCAAATCTATCTCTCAGCTCCTGACCTGTCCTCACTACTATCCAGAGTCCCCGACTGTCTACGTGCCATTTCTGCATTCATGTCCTCCCGCTTCCTCAAACTCAACATGACAACACCCCAATAACCTCAACCACTAAGGCCCGCTGCTTGGGGGCTATACTTGATTCAGAGCTCTCCTTTAAACCTCACATTGCCTCATTAACCACCACCTGCTATTTCCAGCTCAAAAATATATTCCGTATCTGTCCCTTCCTCACACAAGAAGCCACCAAAATGCTTGTTCATGCCTTAATCATCTCCCGCCTAGACTACTGCAACACCCTGCTCTGTGGCCTACCAAAAAACAGGCTAGCACCTCTCCAATCTTTTCTAAATTCAGCGGCCCGCCTCATTCACCTTCCCACACGCTCTTCCGATGCAGCCCCACTGTGCTATTCTCTCCACTGGTTACCCATTACCCAAAGGATCCAGTTCAAACTCCTGACTCTAACATACAAAGCCCTCCACGAGTTGTCTCCTTCATACATCTCCTCACTAATCTCAAGATATTGTCCCTCCCGCAACCTTCGCTCCTCCCAAGAAATTCTCCTGGCCTCTAAGCTGATCACCTCCTCTCATGCTCACATCCAGGACTTTACACGAGCATCACCCCTTATCTGGAACTCTCTTCCACAGCCTGTACGTCATGCTCCAAACCTGGACATCTTCAAACGCACTCTTAAAACACACCTTTTCAGACAAGCTTATAACATTCTATAGCCCTTATTTACTTCTCTGTCACAATGTAATCAGAGGCAAAGAATCACTGCCTCATCCATCCTCCACCCCCTTACCTAGTGTGTCCCCCACAACCCATTAGATTGTAAGCTCGCAAGGGCAGGGTCATCCTCCTAATGTTTACTGTTCTTGTAACAATATTTGTGCTGCTTGGAACTCTGCTGTACATTTGTTAGTTGTATCTATGTTCCCCTTGTCGTCTTATTGTGCTTTGTAAAGCGCTGCGGAATATGTTGGCGTTATATAAATAAATAATAATAATAACTGTGTCTCATGCTCCCTGTCACATCCTTTCAACCAAAAAGATGGCTGCCCCCATGAAAAAGATGGGTGCCCCCATGAAATCACAAACAGTTGCCTGTTCTTTTAAAACAGCGTGGGTAAGAGATAATATTACCTATCTATTTTAATTAACATTACTAATGTAACTTAATGACAGTATGTTTGTTTAGGCTGAAGTTCCCCTTTAAGCACAGCATTTAAATGCTTAATAGCAAGCAAGTCTAGCAAGCGTCATGGCCAGAGGGAAGAGCTGTAGCTTAAAGAGAATCTGTACTCTAATATTCTTACGCTAAAAAGCATACCATTCTATTCCTTATTTTCTCCTGTGCCCCTCTGTGCTGTTTCTGCCACTCTCTGCTGCAATCCTGGCTTGTAATTAACAGTTTTAGGCAGTGTTTACAAACAAACTAACCAGCTTGTGATAGGCTCACATACACAGAGTGTGTGAGTCATACAGAGTGTGCAGGGGGCCTGCAGATGGTGTGTATCGCTTCTATCCAATCACAAGCAGCCCTGCACATTCCACACATTCAAACCTTAGCCCGACAAAAACAATATTTTGACCTGCCTGGCGCCTCTGTCCAAATTTGCACTTCATCCAACTTGAGGCTGGGTTTCACATATGACATAGCATGAAAATCCTGCGTTTTTCTGCAGGTGCGTTTGCGGAATGCGATTTGCGATTCGCAAGTGTGATTTTAGTGTGTTTGTCTGCGTTTGCATGTAGCCGATGTGAATTGCAGGTGCATTTCTATGTATTTTGATGCGTTTGCGGTTCGCTAATGAAAAAGCATATGTGTTTTGTATGCGTTTTTTTTATCTATGCAAATCATTAGGAAAACAGGAAGAGGAAACAGAGTAATGGAGATAAGATTTATTACAGAGACCGTGCAATTAGGAAAGGCTGCAGTAAGCCAGAGCACATTAGAACAGGCATAGGAACTTATAGGATGGAAGAACTAAGGCTGAAAAATTAATTACAGAGTCTCTTTAACCCTCTGGGCGATACAATTATATCGCCCAGGATGTGGCGCAGCACTATTTTTTTAATTTTTTTGTTTTTTAAATCATGTAGCGAGCCCAGGGCTCGATACATGATAGCCACAGCGCAGCGGCATCCCCCCACCCACTCCGATCGCCTTCGGCGATCAGAGTAAGCAGGAAATCCCATTCAGAACGGGATTTCCTGCTGGGCTTCCCCGGTCGCCATGGCGACGGGGTGGGATGACGTCACCGACGTCTTGGACGTCGTGACGTCAGAGGGAGTCCCGATCCACCCCTCAGCGCTGCCTGGCCTGATTGGCCAGGCTGCGCAAGGGGTCGGGGAGGGGGGGGGGGCTGCGCGGCACGGCGAGCAGCGGCGGATCGGCGGCGATCGGAAGTTACACGCAGCTAGCAAAGTGCTAGCTGCGTGTAACAAAAAAAAATTATGCAAATCGGCCCACCAGGGCCTGAGAAATCCTCCTGCGCGATATACCCCGAGCTCAGCTCGGGATTATCGCTCAGGAGGTTAAAGGTGTTGTGACTACACTAAACACACATGGGCAGTAGAGGTTCTGGACTGAGCTGAGGTCTCTTTAAAACTTTAAAAAAACGGGCACCCACAAAGAAAGTAGGGACAAATACGGACAGCCCATTTGTGACTGGTTTTGTATGGAATGTCCTTCTAAAGATGGGTGGTTGGCAACTCTGCTGCTAGATACCCCACCATTCCTCCTCCTGCAGTCTTGATGTAATTTAACCTCTATGCCCAGCCATCCTTTTGACCAATCAACTGCTTGAAGCTGATCAATTGATATTATATTGGCTATAATGGGCCAAAAGATCAACAGCAATGTAATCAAAAGGTTCAATTCTGCCAAATTGGCCAGCTTAAGCCCGAAACTGGCTGGCCTGGTGTACGGCATTCCCCCCTGAAACTGGTTACAGTGATCCGATCGATGACTATTGATCCTTCACACAATGCAATGGAGCGCACGCCTCTTGGTCATCAGCTTATTGTGCACCCGGTGGAAACATCCTTTCAACCTGAAAGAATGAAATTTTAATGGCAAAGCTGTGCAGCAGGCAGATGGAACAATAGGATTCTCAGCATGGGGACAGAAGGGATATTTTTAGCCTGGCATCCAAATAGGAAAATTACCTGTAGAGAGCGCACAGATAGATTGCCAGCCACAGACCCACTGAGCGTGTCTAATTGTGTCTGTGTTTAAATGTATTCCGACCAGCTATTTGTGTTCCACAATATCTGTGAAGATGAAGAAAAGCTGACTTATTATCAGCCAGGATGGGTCCTTACCAGCTGCTGGGCTAAAGCACATCATTAAATCATTAAAGAGAACCTGTTTGGAGAGGAAAGAAGCCATAGCTCCAACTTCTTAGGGCTCTTTTTCCACTATACTGCAAATGGATCACACTAATGGAAACAGCCGCTGCAGTTTCCATTCGTATATATATATATATATATATATATATATATATATATATATATATATATATATATATATATATATACAGTATATACACCTTGCATTTTGCAATCTGCTTGCGAACAGTATCGGTTCGCAAAATGATGATACTGCAAAAAGGAGGAGCTCAGAAAGAATTCGGTGAGAAGTGTGCAGTTTGAAACTCTGTAAGGGCTTGGTTACATCTAGGGTGTTTTCGGCCTTTTTTATAGCACTGGCGATTTTCAAAATCGCCCACAATACGCTTGTGCAATAAATCTATATGAGAAGGTTCATATCAGCGCATTTTGTCCGCTTTGCGCCCCGCAAAGCGGTGCCTGTACTATTTTTGGGGAGATTTTGGTCTAATGGAAAGTATAGGAAGAGCGCTAAATGCTCACAAAATCGCTTTGCGTGGCAATTGCGTTCGCGATTTTAATAATAAATACATTGTATTTATGAAGAAGAGAAGAACCGAGAGCCCGATATGGTGTAGTATGTCAAGGTAATTGGATAATTAGAAAGAGTATGAATTGTATACTCACAAACCAGGGTTACCTCCAGGCAACCACTGTATAGGCAGGTGAGGAGATTAGCCTGTCCTCACTCAGGAATAAGAAGTCGCTCTCTGTAGGCTTGAAAAACAAGAAGGGGTATCCCCCTCCACCAAAGGTGGATACAATCAGTATTACGGTAGAGAACAGAGGCGCCAAAAGGATAAAAACAATATTTAAAAGTTTTAAAATTATTGCTTAGGAGGCAGTGGTGGACTCACCTCCCACAAGCAGACACAACAACTGTGTATTCACAAAAGGGACATTTATTGGTATACTCCAAATAAGGTCGCAACGCGTTTCGCAGGTCAAACCCGCTTCATCAGGCAATTATAGGAAGGAGCACACAACAGCAGTATGTCCAGATAGCACCTGGCGCCAGGTGCTATCTGGACATACTGCTGTTGTGTGCTCCTTCCTATAATTGCCTGATGAAGCGGGTTTGACCTGCGAAACGCGTTGCGACCTTATTTGGAGTATACCAATAAATGTCCCTTTTGTGAATACACAGTTGTTGTGTCTGCTTGTGGGAGGTGAGTCCACCACTGCCTCCTAAGCAATAATTTTAAAACTTTTAAATATTGTTTTTATCCTTTTGGCGCCTCTGTTCTCTACCATAATACATTGTATTTATACATTTCCAGGTGAAAGAGTTCACTTCCTGACTTGCGTCAGGGAGTGAATTAAAAAATCACTCTGCAAAAGCGCTTTAGAAAAGCGCTTTAAAAAAAACAGTGCGCAGGCAATCGCCAGGAGACACTAAACAAAAATCAAGCACAACACCGCAAAACGTTTGCGTTTGCAATTTTGATTTTAGATGTGAACAAGGCCGAAGACTGGTGCAACTGTAAAAAAGAAACTGTCCAACTGACATACAAATAGGCCTGATGCAAATTTCAGAACAAATCAACCTGATCTTTAGGTGGTCAATGAGATGCAAAAAATTCCAGTTTGATTGCAAATCTAATACATATTGGCCTCAATTCACTAAGCTTTATCAAACACTTTATCGAACGTTTGATAATTTACCTCATGGGTAAAATCTAATTTTGAATTCACTAAGGTGTTATAGATTTATTGAACGTTTTATCGATAAAACATTCAGTAAATCTATAACGCCTTAGTGAATTCAAAATAAAATTTTACCCATGAGGTAAATTATGAAAAGCTCGATAAAGTGTTTGGTAAAGCTTAGTGAATTGAGGCCATTGTGTGCAGCTTGCAACTGGGCCAATCAAAATAGTCAGGAAGTCCTAGTCTCATCTACCATCAGAGCAGAGCCAACCTTTGTGGGGCCCTCTTCCCCAATATCTGTTTACAGTAAACCTGGCTACAGAGGAAAATGAAGGCTGCCATTGCTGACTGTACTGGATGCTGTGCTGTTTTACTGATCCTCTGCAATAAGTGTTTGTGAGTTATCTGAATAGAATAAGTACGGTATGTAGACTGGGAAATTCAGGCCAGTAATGTGTCAAATATAAGTATTGACCACTATCAGGATGCAGCAAAACAGCTATTCCATCCTGTTGTCTCATGTACTGCTTTATACACAGGTTGATAACAGCCTGATCCCCCAAATGATCCAATACCTCCTCGAACAAATATGAACTGGGTAATAGCGATCAATTCTATCACCTTATCCACTTGATTAGATTTCAGCAGAAATCTGATTGAGAATCTATGGAACTGCTCCATGGAACTGCTCAGTGCAGTACAGCACCACATGGCTGTCCATTCTCTGCCATTCCTTAAACCCATCTGGTCACCTTTCAGTTAATAAATGGCCTGGAATGAACTGAAAACTGATCAGTCAGGCTGGTTGGAGACAGTAGATCCTCAACAGATTCAAAGTATGAAATCGAACCAATATATTGAATACATTATTCATTGCCTTTGCAGATGCAGGTAAAACTGTCAATAACAAAGGTACTTTTTGGAATACATGAAAAAAAATGGCATTGCTAACATTTAAGTTTGTGGATAGCGCTGAAAGGTCTTTGAACACATTTTGGATTTTGATTTGTATATAGCAATGCAGAGAGCACCTGTGTTCCACATAACTTTACCAATATCTGCTATTGCCTATTAAGCCCTGAAGACACGCTAGATGAAACACGAGGCGGCCAATAATGATCACCTCTGCTGAGAAGCCAGGGATGGTATGGCAGCCACCAGCACCGGCCTCACTCAGCCAATGATCTGCCTGGCAGACTGCTTTGGCTGAGCGATGACGGAGGCCATTGTCCACCCCTCTCACTTCTCTCCCGTCACACTTGCGTTGCTCCATTGGTCCTCTGCCCCCTTGCATAGCAAGAGAACCAACAGGCTTGTGATACATCTGTATAGCCTCTGCCCTGCATTATGCCCCTTTTTCAGGACTATTGTTGAGGCACCAGATATGTCAGCCTTAGGGTTCATACACATGAATGCAAACACAGATGTTCCCTTTGATGGCCCACTGATGCTGCATACCGCACTGTAACTGCCAGATGTAAATCCACAGCGCTAGGCGATCACACTGTTATCTGTTATCTGTAGACACCACAGTGTGTATTCTCAGACAGTGACCATCACCAAGGGTTAAAATCACCAACAGGTCACTCACTGGCATTAAAAGCAATAAACTTTAATAAACTTCAGATAATACCACATATACAATATCTTACTTTAGGGGTCCTTTCGACAGGGACCCTTAGTAGAAATAAGCATGTAGTGTATATAGATACACAGAAAAGTAGTCTCACGGTCTCTTAGTACAATTGCCCAGTCTCCAGTTGTCGTTCCGACCGGTTTCGGCCTTTCGCCGTCGTCAGGGAGCAGCGCCTGTATTGCATCTTTTAAACGGCACTGTAACTGCCACTTTAGTCATTACATTCTTTTGGCGTTAAGGTCTCTTACACATGGGAGGCTGAACTGTGCACTAGTCGGGCAGTTTATCCTCCCATCTTCCCATCTTCTGGCCACTAAGCGTCTTCCTGATACGATTAAGGCCTCTTTTCCACGGACTGTTGATAGGCAGTGACATGCCTCTCAAACTCTCACAACTGTCCATGGAAAAAAGGCCTTAGTACTGCCAAATGGCATTTGTAATACACTCATGTCAGTGTATTGAATGTGGTACTGTTACCCGGCAGCAAGAAACCAAATCATATTACATGTGAGTTTGGCTATGCACACACTCAGTACTATGGACATCTCTCCACAGCTTGTGGTGAGCGCTAGCAAGAACCCAGCTGCTGCATGGAAGCCGCAGGAAGGCAGTGAATGCACTGCCTGCACCTACCTGTGTGAAGTTGGGAATGTAATGCACCTACACAATCAGGCACAGTTGCAAATGCTAAAAAACAGCTGAACAAACTCCTTATACAGTAAGAAGATACCTGTTGCTTAGGGAACATGGTGCTGACAAAACACAACTTCAAAATGCCTGAATGGATTGTCCCCAATGATTCCAATCAGTACTGCGGCACACATTTTTCTTGAGAGTAAAGTTATGATTTTTCCACAAGAAAATGCCAGGAAAATGAGCCCATTGGGCTCGGTTCACGAAGCGGTGATAACCCAGTTATCACGCCTAAAAGAATTTAGGCGTGATAACCATTGCACCACGCTGGTGAAAAGCCTCTTATCACGCCTCAACTCAGTTTAGGCGTGATAAGTTTAGGCATGATAAGTTTAAGCAGACTTTGCTAGCGCAAAACTTTTGATCAGCTGTGCACTGCGGTGCTAACCCAGTTGGTGCTATAGTTATCACGCCTAAACTTATCACGCCTAAACTTATCACACCTAAACTGAGTTTAGGCGTGATAAGGGGCTTTTCACCAGCGTGCTGTTAGCACGCTTTTGTGAATCAAGCCCATTGAGTGATACATGATACATGATAGCTGAGCGAGTTGTGCACCCCCTCCTCCACTGCGACCTGACGCTGGAGTCTCTCTCGCCTCTGCCTCGGCCCTGCTAGGTATACATGGGTTGATAGAGGCCCAATCCACCAAGCAAACAATCAAGCCAAGATCAGAAATTTACAGAAGAGTAGCTATCAATTTATCACCTTGCTCCATATCAGTATCTGACTGAGAATCAATCAACAGCTGCCTCTGCTGGAGTTTTTCTGTTGCATGCTGTATAGACCACATTTCCTCTTGCTGTGATGAGATCATATCCGATTCCCTCTAGCCCAGTGGTGGCAAACCTTTTCGAGACCGAGTGCCCAAACTTCAACTCAAAAGTCTCTTGCCTCTTGTAAAGTGCCAACACGCCAATTTGAACAAAATGACCCCCCCTCCTCAGAACATAAGAGATTACAAATACCAGGCCTTTAAACCTACAGTGACCAGATTTTTCTGGGTTCAACCTGGGACAGAGCAGGGGGGGTGTTTGCCACATGCGTAGCGCGCTACACCGATAAAAATGGGCGTGGCATGACATTGTATGGGCGGAGCTAACGTAATGATGTAACAGCGAGGCATAAGAAAGCACTGTTTCCACCATGATGTGGTCAAACGAGGATTCGCATCATGGGTGTGCAGAAACTGTGTAACACAGTGGGCAACATTTCAGCAGAAAATAACGCAGTGGGCAACATTTCAGCAGAAAGTAACGCAGTGGGCAACATTTCAGCAGAAAGTAAAGCAGTGGGCAACATTTCAGCAGAAAATAACGCAGTGGGCAACATTTCAGCAGAAAGTAACGCAGTGGGCAACATTTCAGCAGAAAATAACGCAGTGAGCAACATTTCAGCAGAAAATAACGCAGTGGGCAACATTTCAGCAGAAAATAATGCAGTGGGCAACATTTCACCTGCAAAAAAAGGAATTTACTCACCTGACAGAAGTCTCCTCTCCCAATCAGGATAAATAAATTTCTGGTCTCTCACAGGTATAGAAAATTACAAAAAGCTTTATTATGGGAATTCATACGTCAAAAACACACAGACCAACCAATTAAAATCATTTAAAACTGGCCAAGATAGAGCGCTCACTCAATATCTCACACCTTACACACCAGTACAATCATACACCCCTTTTGGTACCGGTACCAACAGTCCTTGTCTTCAGAGAGGGGGAGAAAGTTTATGTGCAGGTAGATATAATTGAAATAACTTCAGCTTGCAATGCTGCAGTAACGGGTTCAACCGGTATATGGAAAGATCTCACCATAAGTGTTGTATCCTGTCGGGTTCCTTCTCAACTCCAGATTCCGCCATCCACAGGACTGCTGCTAGGCATTTGTATGCTGTTTAGATTACCGGTAATCCTCAGTGGTCAGCTGTCTCGCTCAACCTGGAAGTCTCCTCTCCCGGCCGGCCTCTGGCGCGCAGCTCCCCCGGAGATATTGCTCCTGTGGTGAATGCAATAGCAGGGCTACGGGAAGATGGCGCCCGAAGCCCTGTACTGGAGACACAAATAGTTTCCAGTACAGGGCCTCGGACGCCATCTTCCCGTAGCCCTGCTCTGCCTGCCGGAAGACTATGCAGGCTGGAGCAGGGCTGCGGGCTATGAACTGGAGCGGCGTCTATTAGATTCTGCAGCCAGTTCATGCAATCGGACAGGACATAGCGCAGCATCGATGGCATGCCAGCAGATTCGGCTACGCGTGCCGGGACTGTTACGCGTGCCATAGGTTTGCCATCGCTGCTCTAGCCGTACCATGCACGGCTATGAGGATTCCCATCATGGACGTAGCAATAGGGGGTTGCGACCACATCAGGGCCCCCGAAGGGCCCTCCCTTAACAGCAGTATTAGCTCTTTATTGGTCTTGTGCTCATAATAATCACTTCTATCGATAGTTTAAATAGTGGTAATCATTAACAAATGATTCCCCATCCCCTTCTTTTACCTCTATCACTGTGTTGCCCTTGGCAGATTTTGGTGCGCCGTATCAATTGTTATGTATAGAGTGGTTAGGGGGCCCCAATGTAAAACTTGCATCGGGGCCCAGAGCTCCTTAGTTATGCCACTGATTCCCATGCATGACCTGATTTTATGCTGCATGTCGTCTGTTCTTCTCCCCACTTATGAATTGTGATTCAGCATATCGATTTAAATAGGCTGGAAAGTCGCAACCGAATTTGCCTGCAGGGAATCGGATGTAGATTACATAAGTGGAAACCCAGCCTAAAGCCATGTAGTTACTGATCCCTCATAGCTCCGTCCTGATCCTCCTAAAAAAAATTCCCATCACACCTGATCAGGCATATGATCTATAGAGGTGTAGCGAACGATTCGCCGGCGAATGGTTTCAGGCGAACTTTGGGGGTTCGCTTTTGCGGAAGTTCGATTCGCCCCATAGACTTTAATGGCCGCCGACTTTAACGGTTAATAGCAAAGTCCCCTTACATAGTAGAAACACCAAAATTGTTGGGAATGTTAAGTGGAATAGTGGGAACAAGAGGAAAAAATTTTTTTTTTCAAAAAGACCTTATACTTTTTGAGAAAATCAATTTTAAAGTTTCAAATTAAAATGAGCCGAATCATAAAAAAAAGAACCGATTCATTAAAAAAAACCGGATGATTCAAGAACTGTTACTATAGCAGAGAATGCGTCCTGAGCAGGACGTGAAGCTGCCGGCTCGCTGCTGTCTCTCCCCACCTGCCTGCACCTGTCACTCTCACCTAGCCTGGCACCCAGCGCACCCATGGGTGCCAGGCTAGGTGAGAGTGACAGGTGAGGAGGTGGGGAGAGACAGCAGGAGCCGGCAGCTATGCGTCCAAAAGGAGGCATTCTCTGCTATGTGGGGGACATCGGAGATCTTCAATCAACTTAATTGAAGATCGCAACATAAGAGGATACAGTTCGTTGGATCGTTTACCGTGGATATTGGCGTGGGAAAACTTTTTTAAAGGTACAGGAAAGTATTTATGGTTAATTTAGAATAATAAAATACTTTTATCGTGGTTGTGTTTTTATTTCATTTAACCCTTTGTGGAAATGGGTAAAGGGTACTGTACCCCTATACTCATTTCTCCTGGGAGGGGGGGTGGGCATCTGGGGTCCCCTTCTTAAAGGGGACTCCCAGATGCCACCATGAACCCTTACCCCCCAGGGAGTCGTCGCCCCCACCTCCTCCTGGGGCACCGGAGGTGGGGAAGAGCCCCTTGTCCATGGATTGGACAAGGGCTCCAGGGGGGGGGAGGGGAAGGCTTGGCTGCCCCTCCTCCCCCCTCCTCCCCCCATACCATGGACTATGCGGGCTGGTATAGCTCAGGGTGCGAAGCCCCAGTCGGCCGGGGCTCCGCATTCTGGCTATCCCAGCCTGCATGGGGGACAAGGGGTTACAGAGGCTCGGGAGGGGGGACCCCACGTCATTTTTTTTTTTCATTTATTTCCCACACTCAGCACATAAAAATAATAAATAAATATATATATATATATATATATATATATATATATATATATATATATATATATATATATATATTTTTTTTTTTTTTTTTTTTTTATCTTTTTTAAAGGACTTCCGAGGCCACAAGTATGAAAAAGTTAAATACCATTTCATAATCCAGATCCATGGAGGACGCCATCTGCGCCCCCCGTTCATTCCGCCATGGCACCCGCAGTAATACCGGCCCCGGTCGGGTCCCGACCCCTCCAAACAGGTCGGGTTCTCATTCCCCTCTCAATATGGCCGCCACAGATTGCCGCGGCTGTGCAGTCCGCAAAGATGCGATTGCGGCTGCGCAGCTCTAGGTCCTCCTCCCGATGCATCCGATGTATGCACGCATATTGATGACGCGGCAGGAGGAGGCCCTAAAGCTGCGCAGGTGCAATCGCGTCTGTGCGGACTGCGCAGCCGCGGCAATCTGTGGCGGCCATATTGAGTGGGGAATGAGAACCCGACCTGTTTGGAGGGGTCGGACTCGGGAGTCGGGACCCGACCGGGGCCGGTATTACTGCGGGAGCCATGGGGGAATGAACGGGAGGGCGCGGATGGCGTCCTCCATGGATCTGGATTATGAAAAGGTATTTAACTTTTTTCACATTTGTGGCCTCGGAAGTCCTTTAAATATTGTTTCCTGCTATATTTTTAACATATCCTGCAAATTTGGTGTTGCTAGGATGTAAGGGGCCGTTGCTATTAACTGCTAAAGTCGGCGGGTGATGATAACCAACCAGAATTATAGGGGTGCAAAAGTGCTGAATTCTGCCATAGGCTTCCATTAGGCTCCCTATTTCACTTTCAAAAATCTCAATTATTTTCAAAGGGCAATTGCTCAGCAGTGGCAAATTTTCTAGCATTGTAGGAACTGTTAGGGGGATCATGACTGGTGAGTTTCGGGCCCCTAGGCCGAAGAGGTCATAGCCTAGGGTCACAAAAACCTGTTTATTTGGGCAATTTCAATGGTAGTGATGCTGACGTACATAAATCGCAGCCATGGCCGTTAGCAACGTCTGAATTTCACGAAATGTCTCATGCAGGTAGAAGACATATTGTTAGACTTGGATTCCAAAGATGGGGTCCCTACATCTCTGCAAACCAGAGTTACAGGGGTCCAAAATTGGTAAAATCCCCTATAGGCTTTCATTGCCTCCCTATTTCACTTTCCAAAATCTCACATCTTTTCAAAGGGCAATTGCTCAGCAGTGGCAAATTTTCTAGCATTGTAGGGACCCTTAAGGGGAACATGACTGGTGAGTTTCGGGCCCCTAGGCCAAAGAGGTCATAGCCTAGGGTCACAAAAACCTGTTTATTTGGGCTATTTCAATGGTAGTGATGCTGACGTACATAAATCGCAGCCATGGCCGTTAGCAACGTCTGAATTTCACGAAATGTCTCATGCAGGTAGAAGACATATTGTTAGACTTGGATTCCAAAGATGGGGTCCCTACATCTCTGCAAACCAGAGTTACAGGGGTCCAAAATTGGTAAAATCCCCCATAGGCTTTCATTGCCTCCCTATTTCACTTTCCAAAATCTCACATCTTTTCAAAGGGCAATTGCTCAGCAGTGGCAAATTTTCTAGCATTGTAGGGACCCTTAGGGGGAACATGACTGGTGAGTTTCGGGCCCCTAGGCCAAAGAGGTCATAGCCTAGGGTCACAAAAACCTGTTTATTTGGGCTATTTCAATGGTAGTGATGCTGACGTACATAAATCGCAGCCATGGCCGTTAGCAACGTCTGAATTTCACGAAATGTCTCATGCAGGTAGAAGACATATTGTTAGACTTGGATTCCAAAGATGGGGTCCCTACATCTCTTCAAACCAGAGTTACAGGGGTCCAAAATTAGTAAAATCCCCCATAGGCTTTCATTGCCTCCCTATTTCACTTTCCAAAATCTCACATCTTTTCAAAGGGCAATTGCTCAGCAGTGGCAAATTTTCTAACATTGTAGGGACCCTTAGGGGGGACATGATTGGTGAGTTTCAGGCCCCTAGGCCAAAGAGGTCATAGCCTAGGGTCACAAAAACCTGTTTATTTGGGCAATTTCAATGGTAGTGATGCTGACGTACATAAATCGCAGCCATGGCCGTTAGCAACGTCTGAATTTCACGAAATGTCTCATGCAGGTAGAAGACATATTGTTAGAATTGGATTCCAAAGATGGGGTCCCTACATCTCTGCAAACCAGAGTTACAGGGGTCCAAAATTGGTAAAATCCCCCATAGGCTTTCATTGCCTCCCTATTTCACTTTCCAAAATCTCACATCTTTTTAAAGGGCAATTGCTCAGCAGTGGCAAATTTTCTAGCATTGTAGGGACCCTTAGGGGGAACATGACTGGTGAGTTTCGGGCCCCTAGGCCAAAGAGGTCATAGCCTAGGGTCACAAGAACCTGTTTATTTGGGCTATTTCAATGGTAGTGATGCTGACGTACATAAATCGCAGCCATGGCCGTTAGCAACGTCTGAATTTCACGAAATGTCTCATGCAGGTAGAAGACATATTGTTAGACTTGGATTCCAAAGATGGGGTCCCTACATCTCTGCAAACCAGAGTTACAGGGGTCCAAAATTGGTAAAATCCCCCATAGGCTTTCATTGCCTCCCTATTTCACTTTCCAAAATCTCACATCTTTTCAAAGGGCAATTGCTCAGCAGTGGCAAATTTTCTAGCATTGTAGGGACCCTTAGGGGGAACATGACTGGTGAGTTTCGGGCCCCTAGGCCAAAGAGGTCATAGCCTAGGGTCACAAAAACCTGTTTATTTGGGCAATTTCAATGGTGGCGAGTCTGACGTACATAAATCGCAGCAATGGCCGTTAGCAAATTCTGAATCTCACGAAATGTCTCATGCAGGTAGAAGACATATTGTTAGACTTGGATTCCAAAGATGGGCTCCCTACATCTCTGCAAACCAGAGTTACAGGGCTCCAAATTTGGTAAAATCCCCCATAGGCTTTCATTGGGCCTCCTATTTACAGTTCCAAAATCTCACATCTTTTCAAAGGGCAATTGCTCAGCAGTGGCAAATTTTCTAGCATTGTAGGAACTGTTAGGGGATCATAACTGGTGAGTTTCGGGCCCCTAGGCCAAAGAGGTCATAGCCTAGGGTCACAAAAACCTGTTTATTTGGGCAATTTCAATGGTAGTGATGCTGACGTACATAAATCGCAGCCATGGCCGTTAGCAACGTCTCAATTTCACGAAATGTCTCATGCAGGTAGAAGACATATTGTTAGACTTGGATTCCAAAGATGGGGTCCCTACATCTCTACAAACCAGAGTTACAGGGGTCCAAAATTGGTAAAATCCCCCATAGGCTTTAATTGGGCCTACTATATACCGTTCCAAAATCTCACACCATTTCAAAGGGCAATGGCTCAGCAGTGGCAAAACTCACCAGTCATGATCCCCCTAAGAGTCCCTACAATGCTAGAAAATTTGGTACTGCTGAGCCATTGCCCTTTGAAAAGATGTGAGATTTTGGAAAGTGAAATAGGGAGGCAATGAAAGCCTATGGGGGATTTTACTAATTTTGAACCCCTGTAACTCTGGTTTGCAGAGATGTAGGGACCCCATCTTTGGAATCCAAGTCTAACAATATGTCTTCTACCTGCATGAGACATTTCGTAAAATTCAGACGTTGCTAACGGCCATGGCTGCGATTTATGTACGTCAGCATCACTACCATTGAAATAGCCCAAATAAACAGGTTTTTGTGACCCTAGGCTATGACCTCTTTGGCCTAGGGGCCCGAAACTCACCAGTCATGTTCCCCTTAAGGGTCCCTACAATGCTAGAAAATTTGCCACTGCTGAGCAATTGCCCTTTGAAAAGATGTGAGATTTTGGAAAGTGAAATAGGGAGGCAATGAAAGCCTATAGGGGATTTTACCAATTTTGGACCCCTGTAACTCTGGTTTGCAGAGATGTAGGGACCCCATCTTTGGAATCCAAGTCTAACAATATGTCTTCTACCTGCATGAGACATTTCGTGAAATTCAGACGTTGCTAACGGCCATGGCTGCGATTTATGTACGTCAGCATCACTACCATTGAAATTGCCCAAATAAACAGGTTTTTGTGACCCTAGGCTATGACCTCTTTGGCCTAGGGGCCCGAAACTCACCAGTTATGATCCCCCTAACAGTTCCTACAATGCTAGAAAATTTGCAACTGCTGAGCAATTGCCCTTTGAAAAGATGTGAGATTTTGGAACTGTAAATAGGAGGCCCAATGAAAGCCTATGGGGGATTTTACCAAATTTGGAGCCCTGTAACTCTGGTTTGCAGAGATGTAGGGAACCCATCTTTGGAGCCCAAGTCTAACAATATGTCTTCTACCTGCATGAGACATTTCGTGATATTCAGACGTTGCTAACGGCCATTGCTGCGATTTATGTACGTCAGACTCGCCACCATTGAAATTGCCCAAATAAACAGGTTTTTGTGACCCTAGGCTATGACCTCTTTGGCCTAGGGGCCCGAAACTCACCAGTTATGATCCCCCTAACAGTTCCTACAATGCTAGAAAATTTGCCACTGCTGAGCAATTGCCTTTTGAAAAGATGTGAGATTTTGGAAAGTGAAATAGGGAGCCTAATGGAAGCCTCAGCAGAATTCAGCACTTTTGCACCCCTATAATTCTGGTTGGTTATCATCACCCGCCGACTTTAGCAGTTAATAGCAAAGGCCCCTTACATCCTAGCAACACCAAATTTGCAGGATATGTTAAAAAGATAGCAGGAAACAATATTTAACAGACTTCCTAGGCCACAAATGTGAAAAAAGTTTAATACCTTTTCATAATCCAGATCCATGGAGGACGCCATCCGCGCCCTCCAGTTCATTCCCCCATGGCTCCCGCAGTAATACCGGCCCCGGTCGGGTCCCGACTCCCGACCCCTCCGAACAGGTCGTGTTCTCGTTCTCTCCTCAATATGGCCGCCACAGATTGCCGCGGCTGCGCAGTCCGCACAGACGCGATTGCACCTGCGCAGCTCTAGGGCCTCCTCCTGCCGCATCATCAATATGCGTGCATACATCGGACGCATTGGGAGGAGGACCTAGAGCTGTGCAGCCGCAATCACATCTATGTGGACTGCGCAGCAGCGGCAATCTGTGGCGGCCATATTGAGGGGGGAAT
This sequence comes from Hyperolius riggenbachi, assembly GCF_040937935.1. Classification (NCBI taxonomy): domain Eukaryota; kingdom Metazoa; phylum Chordata; class Amphibia; order Anura; family Hyperoliidae; genus Hyperolius; species Hyperolius riggenbachi. The sequence goes on from NC_090654.1 coordinate 186,882,429, forward strand.
GAGAACCCGACCCGTTTGGAGGGGTCGGGACCCGACCGGGGCCGGTATTACTGCGGGTGCCATGGCTGAATGAACGGGGGGGCGCAGATGGCGTCCTCCTTGGATCTGGATTATGAAATGGTATTTAACTCTTTTCATACTTGTGGCCTCGTAAGTCCTAAAAATATATATATATATATATATATATATATATGTGTGTGTATATATATATATATATATATATATATATATATATATATATATATATATATATATATGTATATATACCGTATTTCGCGCCGTATAAGACGCTCCGGAATATAAGACGCACCCAGGTTTAGAGGGCAAAATCCAGGGGGAAAAAAATATATACTAAACCAGGTGCGTCCATATTCCAGGAGAGTCTTATACATGTTACCCCTCAAATGTTGTCCTCATGCCTCCAACATTGTTTCCCATGTCTGCCCTAAGTGTCCTCCTGTGTCCCATTGTCTCCCCATGTGTCCTCTGTGTCCCTCATACATGCCCCATGTGTCACCCATGCCTGCCCTATGTGTCCCTCATGCATGCACTATGTGTCCTCTGTGTCCCCAATACCTGCCCCATGTGTCCTCTGTGGCAACCCTGCATGCCCTCTGTGTGTCCCTCATGCCTGCCCCATGTGCCTGTGTCCCCCATGTGTCCTCTGTGTCCCCCATGCATGCCCTGTGTCCTCTATGTGTCCCTCATGCCTGCCCGATGTGCCTGTGTCCCCTTGTGTTACCTATGAATGCCTCATGTCCCTCATGCCTGCCTTTTGTGCCTGTGTCCCTGTGTGTGTGTCAACTGTGGCTGCAAGTGATGTGTGCCTCTGCCCTCTCCCGATGCCTGTTAAGTGTGTGGCTGCGTGTCCCCCGCGAGTGTATAGTATGCCCGCTCCCCCCGTGTTCCTTATCTCCCTCCCCATGTGGTTGCTGGCCCCCCCCCCCGGGTGTTAATCTGCAGCGGGCTTACCTCTCCGCCATGCCCGCGAGGATTGGAGACTTCCATCACAGCCGCGCATCTCGCTCTAGTGATCGGCATGTGATGATTGCGTCATCATCACATGCCGATCACTAGAGCGAGATGCGCGGCTGTGATGGAAGTCTCCAATCCTCGCGGGCATGGCGGAGAGGTAAGCCCGCTGCAGATTAACACCGGGGGGGCCAGCAACCACATGGGGGAGGGAGATAAGGAACACGGGGGGAGCGGGCATACTATACACTCGCGGGGGACACGCAGCCACACATTTAACAGGCATCTGGAGAGGGCAGAGGCACACATCACTTGCAGCCACAGTTGACACGCACAGGCAGGGAATTCCCGACGTGGCGGCGGGTCGCGGTCCGTATCGGCGGGCGTTTATATGTCGGGGATTCCCTGCCTTTGCCGTATAAGACGCAGGGACTTTTTCCCCCTATTTTTTGGGGAGAAAAAGTGCGTCTTATACGGCAACAAATACGGTATATATATATATATATATATATATATATATATTTTTTATTATTTTTATGTGCTGAGTGTGGGAGATCTGAAAAAAAAATGACGTGGGGTCCCCCCTCCCGAGCCTCTGTAACCCCTTGTCCTCCATGCAGGCTGGGATAGCCAGAATGCGGAGCCCCGGCCGACTGGGGCTTCGCGCCCTGAGCTATACCAGCCCGCATGGTCCATGGTATGGGGGGCTCCGGTGGGGGGAGGGGCAGCCAAGCCTTCCCCTCCCCCCCCCCCCGAGCCCTTGTCCAATCCATGGACAAGGGGCTTTTCCCCACCTCCGGTGCCCCAGGAGGAGGTGGGGGCGACGACTCCCTGGGGGGGGGGGGTTCATGGTGGCATCTGGGAGTCCACTTTAAGAAGGGGACCCCAGATGCCCACCCCCTCCCAGGAGAAATGAGTATAGAGGTACAAAGGACCCCTACCCATTTCCACAAAGGGTTAAATTAAATAAAAACACAACCACGAAAAAAGTCCTTTAATTTTCTTAATTAACCAGAAATACTTACCTGTACCTTTAAAAAAAATTCCCACGGCAATATCCTCGGTAAATGATCCAACGACCTGTATCCTCTTATGTTGCGATCTTCTATTAAGTTGATTGAAGATCTCCGAAGCCCCCCACCCACATAGCAGAGAATGCGTCCAAAAGTCCTTTTGGACGCATAGCTGCTAGCTCCCGCTGTCTCTCCCCACCTGCCTGCCTGCACCTATGAACCCCCACCTAGGCTGGCACCCAGTGCACCCATGGGTGCGCTGGGTGCCAGCCTAGGTGGGGGTTGACAGGTGCAGGCAGGTGGAGAGAGACAGCAGCGGGAACCAGCAGCTTCACGTCCTTCCGAGGATGCATTCTCTGCTATACTAACGGCTCATGAATGAGCCGGATCTTTTTAATGAATCGGTTCTTTTTTTTATGAATCAACTCTTTTTTTTTTACTTTAAAATCGATTTTCTCAAAAACTATAAGGTATTTTTGAAAAAAAATTTTTCCTCTTGTTCCCACTGTTCTTCTTAACATTCCCAGTAATTTTGGTGTTGCTAGCTTTTAAAGGGACTTTGCAATTAACCATTTAAGTCGGCGGGGGTATATTTTCCCACGGTCAGAAGGAGAATTTGCATTGAAACTTTAAAAATTGATTTTCTCAAAAACTATAAGGTCTTTTTGAAAAAAAATTTTTTCCTCTTATTCCCACTGTTCCTCTTAACATTTTCTGCAAGTTTGGGGTTTCTAGCTTTTAAAGCGGCTTTGCTATTAACTGCTAAAGTCGGCGGGCGCTTAATTTTCCCACGGTCAGAAGGAGTTACTTTAAAATTGATTTTCTCAAAAACTATAAGGTATTTTTGAATTTGTTTTCCCCCCTCTTGTAGTCACTGAAAGATCTCAGGTGTTAGACACCTTGAAACATCTTTTTCATCACTTTTCTGGCCAGCAGAAATGTTTCTAGTTTTCAAAGTTCGCCTCCCCATTGAAGTCTATTGCGGTTCGCGAACTTTTATGCGAACCGAACCTTCAGTGAAGGTTCGCGAACGGGGTTCGCGAACCGAAAATCGGAGGTTCGCGACATCTCTAATGATCTATAAACTGCATTGTGCCTGTTATGTTGATTGCAGCTATGGTGTGCTGTGGTGTCTAGATTTGGTGTGACTCGGCACTACGGCTATGGTGATCAGCAAGAAGCGGCCCGCAATTGATTTGTAAAGTGGTAGTAGTGGTCAGAACAGGAGGGTTGGCATGAGAGGTAAAGCATAGGAGCGTTAGTGTGGCAGGATAGGTTAGGATTTCCATTTGAGCTAAGTCTTATCTTGTATAAAATCGGTAATATAATATTACCAATATTAGTACTATCAGCAGCACGTGCCAGACTCATAAGCGTACATCTTCCCCACCTCTTGTTTCTTCCCTATTCCTTTAGATTGTAAGCTCACAAGGGCAGGGCTTTCTCACGCTTTTGCGTCTTGGAATTTGCTATACATTTTGTTCACCGTGTTACATTTGTCACTGTAATTACTATGTCTATCAGTTCTGTCTTATGTTATGTCTGTATTTTGTGTATAACATTATCTGGATTCAGAGTGCACACAGGCAGGTGTGTGGGACCTAGTGGGTGTCAAGGAGCCCACCAGCCACAAGGGGGCCCCAAATCTACTACCTTGCTTAGTGCCCCATTTGGTCTTAAAGTGGTCTGAAACTCCGACATAACATTCAATAAAAATGTGTTTTCCTACTTTTTATTACTCATACAGTTATCATATTTGCTTTTGTGCACATGTAATACTGTCTGTTTACAAATTACAAGTTTCCAAAGTGTAGTTTATCGTGCCCTAATAGCTATCATTGCATTTTATTCAAACTGCTTTTTTATTATATATTACCATCTTTTACTAAGGAAAACAAATGTTTGCTTTCTTAAAACAGAAAGAATTTGCGATAATTCAGGTTGGAGTGAGCTTGAGATGTCTCCCAGGATTGTTTGATCCTCATCAGTGCATGGCATGGATTAAACAATCCGAAACAGTCTGTATGATGTGGATTATTATGGCTCTGTACAAATTAACAAGATGACACATCATTGCATTCCAGCGGTACTGGAGGTGTGTTTAGCTTCTAAGGGTAACAATGGTTAATTTGCATATATTCAGCAGTGATGCACTGGGAGACATCTCAAGCTCATTCCAACCTGAATTATCGCCAATTCTTTCTGTTTTAAGAAAGCAAACTTTTGTTTTCCTTAGTATTTTAATAAGGGGGCTTGTAGGACCATTGTAGCCCCTCACACACTACAATGAGTTCTGGTTTACCATGAGCTTGCTGGTTACTCTGTATCTTTTAATAAGCTATTCTGAACTGTGTATGTGTCTGAAGCACAGAGAGCTCCTTTTAACTTGTTACACTGTGTTTACACATATTGTAACAACATTGGAATGTAAACAAAGATACTATTATCACTAGTTTGGATGCGGATTTGAAGCTGAATAGCAAAACTAAGGGCCCTTTTCTACTAGCAGCGATTGCGATGCTGAATCGCAAACTCACAAAAATCGCTAGAGATTTTTAAATCGCTACGGTTTGCATATTAACATAGGAATCGCGGTAGGTAATTTCCACTACCATGATTCGTCTTTTACTAAATCGCGATCGCAACCGCCAGGAAAATGTAGGACTTTGCTGAATCGCAATCACTAGCGTTTAGCGCAAACGCTAGCAATTGCTAATGGAAAAGGGCCCTAAGTGCTTTGTTTAACCATTTCAGTGATGTTCTGCTTAAAAAAAAATCTGGGACAGTAGCTTTCAAGCTGTGAGGAATCTTTTAGAGCAAAGTAGAAATGATGGCTTTCAGACCACTTTAATGAATCTCTGTCTGGATTATTATGTTCCCCATGTTTGTTTATTACTCTGTACAGCTCCATGGAATATTTTGGCGCTTTATAAATCAATGATAATAATAAATGCATGTTGGGGGTCAACAGATTACTGACAAAGTGACGAATCTGCTGAATTATTGACCTGGATATGTTTACATAACCGCAATGTAAGAAGAAGATTCTAACTTATTGCAAATGTTTTTCTCCTGACAGGCATTTAATAAGCTTATTTTAAAAGTGCTTTAAAAGACTGAATTGGGCTTTGAAGAATTAATACAGGCAAATCCCAGATGTACCCAGTGCAATCATTCTATCTGTGGAGCTTGAAACAATCAGGATCCAGTGAATCTGAATATTTAATGGCTTCAGAAATAGTAACAAATGCATTCTGAGCGTGGAGTAATGAGGGCACAGCTATGCGGCAGCACTTCCTACAACAGTCTATCTACACCCGCATGGATGGGCTTTCTCAGTTAATATGTTTGCACAGGTGACAAGAGGTATGTGCCATTAACAGATTCCATTAAAACCGACAGAGAAGTACAGAAAATCTCATTCCAGCTATGTAAGAAGGTGCTGAGAAAATAAGCAAGGTTAGATATTTACATTAAAGCATGTACAAACACTGGGTGGTGTCACGAGAGAAGCCCTTCAATCTGAACATGTTTGTAGAGGCGGTAATGGCAGATCTGATTAGGTCTAAAAATATATCTGAGGTCCACCTGTGTGTGTTTAACTGCCAAAGAGGGATTGAGGCCTAGTTCACAGTGCTCATTTGAACTACAGAATAAAGGCTCATACACACAATGTCACACATCAGACCATAGTCTTTGGAAAATGAAAGATCACAGACCAATTTTACCCCCTTCCATGTAGTATGAGAGCCATACCTACACAGCCTCTTCTATGGAGCTGAACTCCCCATCAGTCAGAAATTTTTGCAAGATGCTGCACACAAAGATGCTGTACACATGCAACAGATCAGTATCTGCAAAAGATCTGTTCCTGCCAAAGATCCGTTCCTGCAAAATGCATTCATAGTCTATGATATCTGCAGATCATCATACACACCTTGTTTAACGGACAATCATCTGCAGATCAGCTCCACCAGGATGGATTTTCAGATCTGCAGATGATTGTCTGATCTGCAGATGAATGTCAGTTAAACAAGGTGTGTATGATGATCTGCAGATCTCATAGACTATGAATGCAATTTGCAGGAACGGATCTTTGGCAGGAACAGATCTTTTGCAGATACTGATCTTTTGTGTCTGTACAGCATCTGTGTGTGCAGCATCTTGCAAAGATTTTTTTCTGATGGGGAGTTCAGCTCCATAGAATAGACTGGGAAGGTATGGCTCTCATACTACATGGAAGGTGGTAAAATTGGTCTGTGATCTTTCATTTTCAAAAGACTATGGTCTGATGTGTGTATGTGGCCTTACTCTGTGGCTCATATGCAATTCACTTTTTCACCTGAGTTTTCTCCTAGGAGCTAATTTTTCATCTTCAATTTATAATAACTTTTTACCACTTTGCATTGGAAAAAGTACCCAAAAGTTGGTAAAAAAAAGAACTATCAAAATTATTTTGCGTATTTGTTTGCTTGCTGGTGGTGTAAAAGGCATTTTATTGACAAGTTTGAAAATTTCACCTAGGAGAAAACTCGGGTGAAAAATTGAACTGCATACGGGCCTGTATGTCAATTCACTGCCCATACATTTCTTTGGGCCTGTTCACAGTGTTGTGTTGTACGCAAGTAGGCATGGCAATAATACCAAATTCAATGAAGACTTCTTGTTTGAGGTATCTGAGTGTAGAACCATTTCTTCTCCTTCCTCTTATAGCAACCGGTCAGCTTCAATATTTTATATTATTTGGTTTGATTAAAACATGGTTTTAGACAGTCACACATTTGTCACTGTAAAAAGATCACCAGCCTAGAAAGCAAGTAAATATCTTGTACTTGTAGTTCACAGTATAGGAAGTCTCCCAAGTGGTAAGCCCGACTCTGTCAAACTTAAAAATGAAACGCCCATGAGGTTAACAGATCAAGGTGCTGCTACCCAAAGACTTATAGTGGATGATCAGTGTTAGGTAATACCTCAACTCAATGGTACTGAACCAAAGGACAACAAGGGATCTTCAGTAATCTTGCCTTTCTCCATCAAGCAAAATGTTCAACTCCAATGGACAGGTGATGAGTAGGTGCCCTGCACAGTGGCCGAGGTTACTCTGGGTCTTAGCCTGAAATATAGTATTCATTCCTGCTGGCTCCATCTAAGTACTTTCTCATTCATTTCATTGAAAACTGTACAGTATATATGCCACAGTGTATTACAGAACCTATTAGCTCTGACTCAGTCTCTGTAACGATCGGTGTCAGCACACAGAGAGAATCTGATTATTGTGTGATCTGCAGTATCACCAAGAATACAGATATATACCTGATTATTGATGATCTGCAGAATCACCAATAATCCAAGTATAACTAACCTCTGGACACCTCTATAGTGTGAGTGTTTGGTGCAACAGTAATGACTTTGAGTGGGACCACCCGAGGAGCAGGTGGTCCTTGGCAGTATGGGAAATACCTCCCTCTGGGAAGTGCAAAAACCTTCCAGCAGCCTGAGACATCCAAAGGGGTGGAGCCCCAGGCTGGATAGCAGGAAGGACCTGTGAGTGAGTGACACCTGGAAGGTGGGTGTCACAAGCAGGTCTGGATACTAATCTCTCAATGGAGAGGGATAGCTCTCAAGGTTGGGCAAGCCAGGTCGGAAACACACGGGCAGATAAGGTACAGAGACAGAAGGCTGATTTGGTAACCAAGAGCAGGCAGGGTTGGCAACAGGTAATCAGATATGCGTAGGTACCGAATCAGGAATGCAATAGGTCATAACAGATATCAAACAATGCCTAGTCTTGGGTGTGAGGTCCATGGTCTCAACACCCTGGAACTAGTCTGAAGTATAATATGATGGTACACAGTATCCCTAGTCTTGGGTGTGAGGTCTGTGGTCTCGACACCCTGGAACTAGTCTGAAGTATAACACAATGGTAACACAGAATCCCTAGTCTTGGGTGTGAGGTCCGTGGTCTCAACACCCTGGAACTAGTCTGAAGTATAACACAATGATAACACAGAATCCCTAGTCTTGGGTGTGAGGTCCGTGGTCTCAACACCCTGGAACTAGTCTGAAGTATAACACAAAGATAACACAGAAGTAATCTGGCTCAGTGTGAATTCCCAGGTCCTCCTGGTTGTAACACACTGTGGGATCTGACTATGGTCTGAGTGCTTTCACGTAAGTGTTCGCAACGGCAGACAACTTGAGACTGACCAGCAGTGACTATATATAGAGCGGCGCTCCCCGGCGCCACCCATCACCGATCAACCAATAGCCACTTGCTCTGAGGTCAGCTGACCAACCTGGTCAGCTGATCCCTCCTCGTTTGTCATAAAGGTTCTGCCTCTCAGCGCGCGCGTATTCCTCAACCTGTGTGAACTAACAGACCCAGCCACACCAGAGGCACGCTGCTGCGTGCAAACCGCCGCGCTGGACGCGGAATCAGCCGCCTTGCTGCCAGTACACGCGGCGGCTTTTCCGCGATCTATTACAGTCTCTGAGAAAGGGGTGATAGTCTGCTAATATGCAAATGCCTAACATTTCAATGCATATTAGATATTTTCATAAAGTTAACTCATGTGACATGTCCATATGACATATATAATCAGGCAGAAGATCCTATCCTTCTCAGGCAGTGGCGGCTATACATCACTGAACAGGAAAAACAACCTGTCTCAGCTACTGGAGATAAGAAATTCCACGTACTCCCCTACTGCTTATAATTTTAATTCCATTTATGGTCTCAATTGATGCTTAATGATCGTTTTCTTCCAATCGCAATTATAGGATCCGAAGGTTGTTTGGAAGGTAAGTTGAATCATTATTGGGCACCTTCAGTCATTATAGCAGACTGTCACCGGATATGCATTATTTCCTGAGATCCTGCAGTAGTTTTTGTTTTTATACATACAAGGTAAGTATCTGGAATAAACTTTCCAGACCTAGAGAGAATTGTCTTTTCTTTTACCTCTGAACAAAAGCAGAGTATCACTTTAATTACTTGGGAAAAATCTGTTAGGATTTGTTTTAGAGACTAGCATTATAAAATGGCTGAATAAAGGCCATTTTGTTAGAGAGTGCAGAAGGGGCCAGAGCATTTTATCACAGTGGAGAAAGCCATGCGTTTTATTCAAACAGAACATTTCCAAGTCATTAAATCCTCCGCGAGAGGGAACAGTAGTCATAGAGGATGCGTAAATATTTTTTTCAAGCCTTTCCAAGTGCCACAAGTCTCTCCAAAGTCTTTTCTTAATACTGCGATGACGATTGCAGCTGCCTGCTGGGAACTGTACAGGCAAAGCTGAGATTTATAACAACAGCCATGCTTTTTCAATGGTTGTCACCAAAGACTCATTTTAATTGTATAATCCTTCAATCTGAAGTAACCAGGTCAGCCATCCATGCATGGAAAAAATGTTCAAAGCAACAGACCTTGTAATTACAAAATAAAATTAGACAGGAGGACATCAGAATTCTTTATCACCCCTCTGTTAACTGATAGAGGGGGGAAAATGCTCTCCCACAATTCTGTTGGGGCAAAGGGGAAGGTGTGAATAATTTGTTTGGGGAACTGAAAAGATGCAAATCTGCATAATTCATGTTATCAATTTTTTACCTCAGAGCAATCCTCCTGTTTTTCTCAGGCAAGACTAGGTAGATTTACTAGCCATTAAAGCAGACCCAAACTCTTACACAACACACAGGGGCGTAACTAGACATCACTGCCCCCCCCCTGCGAAACTTTGGATGGGGCCCCCCACCCCCCTCGCTTTCTGCACAGGGAAACTGAGGACCAATGTGTTTTCCCCATGCAGATAAAAACACTTAGACTTAAAGGAAACGTCAGGCAATCTATGCTACCCCCAGACCTACTTACCTGGGGCTTCCTCCAGTCCCTTGCAGCCGACACCTCCCTCGTTGCAGCTCTGCTCCCAGTACATACATACACACACAGCTGTATTATTTTACTACATGAGAGCACATGCTATATGGAGGAACAACAATGACATGCTGAACATAAGATATAGTATCAATGTAACTTTGGCAAAACATTTAAAATGTCACTGATTGATACTGTTGTTATGGGATCTTGGACTCAGTATGAGACAAAAAGCTCTCAATGAAGCAGCAACAGTAAAGGTAGCCATACAATGGTCGATTTGCCATTAGATTGACCAGCTGACAGATCCCTATCTGATCGAATCTGATCAGAAAGGGATCGTATGGCTGCCTTTACTGCAAACAGATTGTGAATCGATTTCAGCCTGAAACCGATCACAATCTGTGGAGCCGCCGCTGCCGCCTGTCCCCCCCCCCCCCCCCGCATACATTACCTGACGCTGGCTCCCGGGCATCTTCTCCGCATCTTCTCCGCGCTGCACCCGCTCCATCCCGGCGCTTCCTGTGTCACTGCAGTGACCAGGAAGTTCAAATAGAGCGCCCTCTATTTGAACTTCCTGGTCACTGCAGTGACACAGGAAGCGCCGGGATGGAGCGGGTGCAGCGCGGAGAAGATGCGGAGAAGATGCGGAGAAGATGCCCGGGAGCCAGCGTCAGGTAATGTATACCTGATCGGCCGCCGCTAGCGACGCGCTCCCTACCCGCGGGCGATCGAGGGTAATTTTCCGCATGGCGCGATCGACGGACCGATCCGATTTCGGGAGGAAATCGGATCAGCGGGTGCGCTTAGCGTGAACGATTGGCAGCAGATTCGATCCCAGGATCGAATCTGCTGTCGAAACGGCCGCGAATCGGGCCAGTGTATGGCCACCTTAAGACATCAATCTCCACTCCACTGTGTTGTAAAAGTATTCAGAGGCCATAAAGTCATTAGCCCCTGTGATAAGAATCTAGGATTCCTTTTGCTGAAAAGGGAAAGTCTATAACTTTTTTTTCAAAATGTGACTCCTTTGTTTGTAAGGTTGTACATCTAGTCTTTAGAACTTTGCAGCAGTAAGAGACAGATATTTTTTTTACGAACCCTAGGGAGCAGGGACAGTGTAAAAATTCCAAAGTGTGTGTGATTCCCTATCTGTGTGCTGGACACATGCAGTCAATATAACAATGGTGTGAGAGCAGAATACGTTTTTTTTCTCCATGCCCTTAGCTTTCAGTCTCTCACACTTTTCCCCCTCATGGGCCCCCTGTGGCTTCTGGGCCCCCCTGCAGAGGCATCCCTTGCAGGGTCTATTGTTACGCCCCTGACAACACACAAAGAAAAGTCTTAATTACACATATAGTTGCTAAACAAATTCATTGCTCTGTGTTCTGTGTTTTTTCAGCCAGATCAAATTGTGTAATTAGTTCTTATCAGTAGCTGTGAATAGACTGCAGGAACACCACTGTGGATTGCTCCCCATACAGTACACACAGAGGCTTAACCCTTTCAGTGCTCCCTGCAAAGTGAATCTTTGTTTTTCTAGGCTTTTCATAAATTGTAATGAAGATTATTATTTTTTTCCATAAAGGATATCATGCTGTGGCTAATCTTTTAGAGCAGAGAGGAAGTTCTGAGTTTAGTTTAGTTCCTGCTCCTATTTAGTGATCCTGGAAGAGGAGGAGCTGCGCTTGTGTCCAGTAAAGATACTTTTGTTCAAGTACAAATACAAAATAAAATCAGCTGAAAGCTGACATGGAGAGTGTCAATATTCCAAAATACATTTTTTTGATAAAAGTACTAGAAAACCTGTAACAGTTTAATTTAAACAATTAAATACTTTATAGTTGGTAATACAAGATATACAGTAAACTGGTTGTTTAAATGAACAATCGATTTGAAATGTTAAAATCAATTTGATTGTGCATTCAGCTACAAATTTTCTCTTTTGTGAAAGTGAACAATCTTTTCTTTGAGGTATTCAGTCACCAAAAAATTGGACTGGAACAGAATCCAGTTACAAACAATCTCTGAATGTATGTCTTTCCTGCCAATGGTCACAAGGTAAGCTAGTGTTAGTTAGCTGTATTGCTGTCTTTCCACAAATGCCTCAATAAAAATTGGACTTGTATCCTGAGATCGGTGCAGCAAAATTCTTATCTCCAACAGTCACAAGGTAACTTTAACTCACCCCTTGTTCCTCTCTAAAGAGCTTCCTTCTCTGTAGTACAACTGACTGTAAGGCAGCACGACTGTCCTAAGTCTCTTAAACGCTCAGTCATTGGTAGCATAGCCTCACACTATATAAAACGTATATTTGCCTGTTAGGAACAATAACATCATATGCTGGGTCTCTTCCAGAAATAACACCATGAATGAAAATGTACTTACTGGACAGTTTAGAGCAGTAATAGCTTTCTGATGATGTTTTGTTCTATGTGGGGGGTTACTTGAAACTTGCAGTGACATGGAGCCTGCAGGGGCGTAGGGATAGGGATAGCAGGCATAGCAATGGCTATGGGGCCCATCGCCAGTAGGGGGCCCATCCTGGCAGATGGCAACTTCATTACATCACAGAAATTTTAAAACAGAATATGTCCCCCCCCCCCCCCCTCCACACACATACACACAGTCCTCCTTTGCTAAGGCTGCAGATACAGCAGCAGCAGGCAGGTGAGAGGGGACTTTTTTCTCAGCCTGTTTGCTGCTGGCGGAAGAACACTCCCTGGCCAGCCTGCCAATTAATTTTTAGTTCCGGCCAGGGATGAAGAGCTCTAGGTGGCGCTGCTGAGCAGGGAGTATCAGAATCTCACATGAGGACGTGAGAAACTCCGCTTCTCTGCTCTGCATGAGAGATGAGATAAGAGGGAAAAGCTGGTGCTCAGGCTTCCTGCTCCTGGTAAGTAAGTGTGTGTGTGTGTGGGAGGGGGGGGGTGTCCGCTGCTAATCCAATAGTTCCCTAGCAGGCATCAGGAAAAATAAGCCACGCCCGCCACTCTCGGTAAGCCACGCCCAGCACCCGCGGTAAGCTCCACCTCCCAGTGCATTTTGGACACTTCATAATGGAGAGGGAGCTCCCTCCACCAGCACCAACACTGATCTCTCCCTCCCAAGCACCCACACTGACTTCTCCATCCCCCTGCAACCCACACTGACCTCTCTATCTCCCCAATCCTCCTGCAACCCACACTGACTTCTCTATTCTCCCCCCAGCAACCCACACTGACCTCTCCACCACCCCCTACAACCCACACTGACCTCTCCATCTCCCCCCTGCATCCCACACTGACCTCTCTACCCCCCCCCCCCTCTGCAACCCACACAGACCTCTCCATTCTCCCCTACAACCCACACTGACCTCTCTATAACCCACCCCCTGCAACCCACACTGACCTATCCATCCCCCCTGCAACCCACACTGACCTCTCCACCCCTCCCCCCCTGCAACCCGTACTGACCTCTGCATTCGCCTGCAACCCACACTGACCTCTCTATACCCCCCCCCCCTGCAACCCACACAGACCTCTCCATTCCCCCCTACAACCCACACTGACCTCTCTATAACCCACCCCCCTGCAACTCGCACTGACCTATCCATCCCCCCTGCAACTCACACTGACCTATCCATCCCCCCTGCAACCCACACTGACCTCTCTATCCCCCCCCCCCCTGCAACCCACATTGCCCTCTCCATCCCACCTGCAACCCACACTGACCCCTCTATCCCCACTCTGCAACCTGCAAATCCAGCACCAACACTGATCTCTCCCTCCCCAGCACCCACACTGACTTCTCCATCCCCCTGCAACCCACACTGACCTCTCTATCTCTCCAATCCTCCTGCAACCCACACTGACTTCTCTATTCTCCCCCCAGCAACCCACACTGACTTCTCTATTCTCCCCCCAGCAACCCACACTGACTTCTCTATTCTCCCCCAGCAACCCACACTGACCTCTCCACCATCCCCTACAACCCACACTGACCTCTCCACCTCCCCCTTGCAACCCACTCTGACCTCTCCACCCCCCTTACAACCCACACTGACCTCTCCACCCCCCCTGCAACCCGCACTGACCTCTCCACCCCCCCCTGCAACCCACACTGACCCCCCCCCCCCCTGCAACCCACACTGACCTCTCCACCCCCCCTGCAACCCATACTGACCTCTCCACCCCCCCCTGTCAAGAACCGGCCCGCGGCACGCCTGCGTATACGGTTCCCGACTGCGGGTTTGACCAGACTGAGAGGGGAAGCAGCCTTAGTCAAGCTAAAACAAGGCTGGGACCCCTCAGAACACCTCTCACTGCCACCACTAGCGGTTCGCTAGACACTTCCACTCTGCTGTCGAGTCCTCAGCGCGCACTCCGCGTTTTCGTATTTGGGTCAGCTTTGCGCTTAGGCCAAACACGGGAACACCACGCACCCACACACACACACAGTTGCAATCTTACACTGTCGTGAAGCAAAGACCCACTAACAGTCGTTCCGAACGATACTGTTAGCCACTCTGCTGTCGCTACTCGCACTGGCGTTGTTCGTACGTTGGGTCAGCTGCGCGCTTAGGCCAACGTATGACAAACGCCCCCACACACAATGCAATTACAAGTTCATACGGTAGTGTTGCTCAAGCGTACAATTAGGCATGAACTAATACACGGTTACACTTCAGTCTCTTCTAGGCTATGAGTGTTAGTTTAGTACGGCAGAAGTCAAGCTTATTAAATAATAATTTAATATTCCAGAAAAACATAGAACAGTGCAGAACTTAATATATACAAAAAGATTACAAAAAACAAAGTAAAAATAGTTACAAGATAAAAGTTACAAAGATAACACACCAAGCAATTTGCTTACCAAAAATACAGGAATCCAGATAGAAGAACCTTGGACTTTGGTGGACGGACACAATTCTGGTTAGACCAGGAGTTCACTAGCTTGGGCCAGGAGACCGGCTGCCACTACCGTCAGAAGAGAACTGATTTGAGGTAGATGTCCCCTGGTTTTTATAATGAAATATTCGCCTTGAGGCTGTAAGCCTGTGTGGATGGGGGGAAGCTAGATTTAATTACATCCTCAGTCATAATTGGATCTCCAGAGATCTAACATCCACCTGCGAAAAATGTACAATAGCCCACATACATGAAAAGATTTCCCTAGTCCACGTTACAGGTGACAACCCCATTGTTGACAGTACTTCCTAGCTGATCAAAGATAAGGAGGTTGCACCTCCACCAATAATTCAATTTCCACAGGTAGAAAATGGTATCAAAAAGACTTTACCCCTTCCGTAATTTCCAGTAGGCTGTCAAATACATTTCAAACATTCAGGTGTCAGCTTCCCCCTTTCCTCAAGACTCTTAGCAGGCTTTCCTTGTATAATGGGACAATAGCTGACACCAGACTCAAAAGCCATGCCGACCAGCCTATTCTTCCTCAATTGGCCGCTAATTAGCAGTACACACAGTTTCCCCGGCTGGACAATGAGGGCAGAGGTAATGTACATTTACATGCAGACTTACATTATCCTTCAGATTACTCTGGCCAGGTGGCCAATTACTACCAAGCACAATACACATCTGAGGTTTTACCCAGTAGACAGAAAAAAAAAACAGAAATATGTTCTGTTATTATCCTTAACATTATCAGCACCCCAATATATCACCACACCTCCCCTCTTTAGAATGGGGCAAGGCAGATGATCTTCCCAGATTATCCTGCCTGCGCCTACATTGTTGGTTCTGCTTGACGGGACAACCCATCAGCATTCCCATGATTGCTCCCCTTCCGAATAGCGCTGGCAGGTGATTCTAACGAATCATCCTGCCAAAGCCTACATTGACGGCCTGGCCGGGTGGGGTAACCCTTTAGCATCCTCAGGAGGGTTCCCCACCTGTCAGTTAGCTCCAAGCTACACGACTGGAAAGCTAGGTCAGGTTGCTGCAATGTGTCGTTGCCCTTGGCAACCTGACGTAACCAACCAGGGAAATGTGGGTCAGTGACGACCGTGAACTCGCGACCATAGAGACAGTGCTGCAGCTGGGGGAGGGTTCCAACCGTCGCTACACGCACTTTCTCTATAGTGGCAGGAGCTATCTCTCGGTCCCTTTGGGGAACGATTCTCTGCCGGGCTTCCTCCTCCACTTCGGACAGCTCCGAGGGAATAACTTCCCAGAGCCCTCTCAGCCCGCCCCTCCCAGCTGGTGACCTGCTGGCTAGCCCCCTGAGCTCTTCCAGGCTGATGTCAAATCGGACAGCCCCAGAGAGCTCAGGGCTGTCTGTCACACATTCCAGGAAGGCTGCAGACGGAGAGGCTCCTGGGCCCTCCAGGCCAGGTTCCGGATTGGATGTGGCTGACCCAGCAACATTTGCCACTTCAGTGGACAGTCCCTCTGCTGTAGACTCGCTAGCGCTGCTGGTTACCACTGCAGCGGAAGGAGCGTCCACATTACACGTATCATAAACCACATCACCTTTGGTCTGGAAACCATCTGAAGGGGAAGGATCTGGCCTAGTGCCATCTGCCCCTTCAGTGGACAGTCCACCTGCTGCAGCCCAGCGAGCGCCGCTGGTTACTCCTGCAGCTGACGGAGTGTCCACATGACACACAGCATTATGTAGTACAACACATATGACATCAGCATTATCAGCCCTACATATATTGTCATTTGGGACATCACATAAAACATCCACATTATCGGTATCATTACACACATTGCTACTCAGCACTTCACAAGTAGCATCAACAGTTCTTGCCTCGATCGCCTCGATAGTCCGTGCGTCATAAATGACCTCATCAGTTTCTGCATTCTTGGTATCAACAGGTTCCATTCCAGGCCTAGGCACTGGAGACTCACTAGGGCTGGCTCCTAGCACACAGTCCATAGCCCCTGGGGCCTCGCCAGCATTCCCCACTTGCACAGCATTATCCAACAGTGCCTTGCAAGAGTCCTGAACTTCTGCTGGGGATGCAGGCCCCACAGGGTTTGGGGTAGGCTCATACCGGGCCACTAACCGTCCCAGGTCAGTACCCAGCAAAACGTTGGTGGGGATTTTGTCAGTTACCCCAACTTCTTTCAGTCCGCTGCCGGCCCCCCAATCCAGGTGGACCAAGGCGGTGGGTATTGCTGGGGTGACACCCCCAATTCCTCTGACAGCAATCATTTTCCCAGGTATGTACTGCTCCGGGTTCACAAGCTGGGGATGTATGAGAGTCACTTCTGCTCCAGTGTCTCTCAGCCCAGTGGCAACTGTACCCCCAACCGTGACAAGCTGCAGATTCTCTGCATAGCCAGTGGCATTCCTGGTAGCACACAGAGCAGTTGGGACTTCACGGGGGTTTGAGGCCTCACTGGATTTTGGGGCCTCCCTCTTCCTCTCTGGGCAAGTCGTGCTGATATGACCCACCCTGTCACATACAAAGCATTTCCGAGTGTCAGGTTGCTTGAATCCAGAAGACAGCGGTGCTTGCATCCTCTGGGTGCTGGGTGAAACAGGTTTAGCCATCTGTTCTCCTCTCCAGCTGGGCGTAGTAGTCCTCCGGGACTCAGGTGCTCTATGGGCGGTGTAGGCATCGGCCATTTCCGCAGCCTCATCCACTGTCTTTGGTTCTCGATCCAGCACAAACAGCCGGACCTCAACAGGACAGGTGTGTAGGAACTGGTCTTTTATCATCAGCTCCTGCAGGGCATCCAAGGTTTTAACTGACAGTCCTTTTAGCCACTGCTGGAAGGCAGTGCGCAGGTTGCAAGCATGATCCAGGTAGCTGTCATTAGGACCTCGCTGCACTGTCCTGAAACGTTTTCGATACACCTCTGGCGTGAGGTGGTATCGTGCAATGATGGCTTTCTTAATTGCCTCAAAGTCTGTTTCTTCCTCCTGGGGGAGACTCACAAACGCCTCCAGGGCCTTGCCTCTCAGCCCTGGTGTGAGGTATCTTGCCCACTGCTCACGGGGCACCCCATACTGCCGACAAGTCCTTTCAAACCCCTGTAGGAAAGTGTCTATGTCAGAATCCTTGTCCATAGTGGGGAACTTATCCAGGGGGATTCTGTGGACTCGCTCACCTTCGCGTTCTGCGGGTCCAGCAGACCGGTTCTGCTGCTGAAGTTTAGCCAGCTCCAGCTGGTGTTGCCGTTCAGCACTTTCCCTCTCGGCCTGGTGTCGCCGTTCAGCTCTTCCTTCCTCTGCCTGTCGGTGCAGTAGGATCAGCTTTAGGCGCAGTTCAGGATCAGCCGAGTTCAGTAGCTGTAGATCAGCTTCCAGAGATGGCATCTCCCTGCTTGGTGGATCGCCCAGGACATCGTCTCCACTTGCATTCTGTGGCGTGAGCGATTCCTCCTCTGGCGTGTCGTGAGCTGCATCCGCTGACGTTGAAGCACGGGCTTGCTCTGCCTCATCATGCTCCTTGAGGGCACGAACCAACTGCTCCTTAGTCTGGCCGCTCACTGCCTCGATGCCTTTGTGCTCACACAGGTGGAGTAGCATCTCTTTATTTTGCCTTGCATAGCTGGATGCTTTCTGAGCCATCGTGTTGCAAAAAAGAAAAAGAAAAAAAGGGGGGAAGGGAAAGCAAATACCCAGTGTGTATCTTTGAACAAAAAAAACGTATATAGATTCTGCACTGAGTAGACTTCTGTAGGCTAGTTGCTTCTAGCAAACTTCCAACCTTTAGTACTCAGAATAGCGAGCTAAACTGCGTACTAATGTACCAAACGATCCCACCACTGCCAGCCAATTATGTCAAGAACCGGCCCGCGGCACGCCTGCGTATACGGTTCCCGACTGCGGGTTTGACCAGACTGAGAGGGGAAGCAGCCTTAGTCAAGCTAAAACAAGGCTGGGACCCCTCAGAACACCTCTCACTGCCACCACTAGCGGTTCGCTAGACACTTCCACTCTGCTGTCGAGTCCTCAGCGCGCACTCCGCGTTTTCGTATTTGGGTCAGCTTTGCGCTTAGGCCAAACACGGGAACGCCACGCACCCACACACACACACAGTTGCAATCTTACACTGTCGTGAAGCAAAGACCCACTAACAGTCGTTCCGAACGATACTGTTAGCCACTCTGCTGTCGCTACTCGCACTGGCGTTGTTCGTACGTTGGGTCAGCTGCGCGCTTAGGCCAACGTATGACAAACGCCCCCACACACAATGCAATTACAAGTTCATACGGTAGTGTTGCTCAAGCGTACAATTAGGCATGAACTTATACACGGTTACACTTCAGTCTCTTCTAGGCTATGAGTGTTAGTTTAGTACGGCAGAAGTCAAGCTTATTAAATAATAATTTAATATTCCAGAAAAACATAGAACAGTGCAGAACTTAATATATACAAAAAGATTACAAAAAACAAAGTAAAAATAGTTACAAGATAAAAGTTACAAAGATAACACACCAAGCAATTTGCTTACCAAAAATACAGGAATCCAGATAGAAGAACCTTGGACTTTGGTGGACGGACACAATTCTGGTTAGACCAGGAGTTCACTAGCTTGGGCCAGGAGACCGGCTGCCACTACCGTCAGAAGAGAACTGATTTGAGGTAGATGTCCCCTGGTTTTTATAATGAAATATTCGCCTTGAGGCTGTAAGCCTGTGTGGATGGGGGGAAGCTAGATTTAATTACATCCTCAGTCATAATTGGATCTCCAGAGATCTAACATCCACCTGCGAAAAATGTACAATAGCCCACATACATGAAAAGATTTCCCTAGTCCACGTTACAGGTGACAACCCCATTGTTGACAGTACTTCCTAGCTGATCAAAGATAAGGAGGTTGCACCTCCACCAATAATTCAATTTCCACAGGTAGAAAATGGTATCAAAAGGACTTCACCCCTTCCGTAATTTCCAGTAGGCTGTCAAATACATTTCAAACATTCAGGTGTCAGCTTCCCCCTTTCCTCAAGACTCTTAGCAGGCTTTCCTTGTATAATGGGACAATAGCTGACACCAGACTCAAAAGCCATGCCGACCAGCCTATTCTTCCTCAATTGGCCGCTAATTAGCAGTACACACAGTTTCCCCGGCTGGACAATGAGGGCAGAGGTAATGTACATTTACATGCAGACTTACATTATCCTTCAGATTACTCTGGCCAGGTGGCCAATTACTACCAAGCACAATACACATCTGAGGTTTTACCCAGTAGACAGAAAAAAGACAGAAATATGTTCTGTTATTATCCTTAACATTATCAGCACCCCAATATATCACCACCCCCCCCCCCCCCCCCTGCAACCCACACTGACTTCTCTATTCTCCCCCCAGCAACCCACACTGACCTCTCCACCACCCCTTACAACCCACACTGACCTCTCCATCTCCCCCTTGCAACCCACTCTGACCTCTCTATCCCCCCACTGCAACCCACACTGACCTCTCCACCCCCCCCCCTGCAACCCACACTGACCTCTCCACCCCCCCTGCAACCCGCACTGACCTCTCCACCCCCCCCCTGCAACCCACACTGACCTCTCCACCCCCCCTGCAACCCATACTGACCTCTCCACCACCCCCTGCAACTCACATTGACCTCTCCACCGCCCCCTGCAACCCACATTGACCTCTCTATTCTCCCCCCTGCAACTCACACTGACCTCTCCACCACCCCCTGCAACCCACACGGACCTCTCCATCTCCCCCTTGCAACCCACTCTGACCACTCCACCCCCCCTGCAACCCACACTGACCTCTCCACCCCCCCTGCAACCCACACTGACCTCTCCACCCCCCCCTGCAACCCACACTGACCCCCCCTGCAACCCACACTGACCTCTCCACCCCCCCTGCAACCCATACTGACCTCTCCACCCCCCCCCCTGCAACCCACACTGACTTCTCTATTCTCCCCCCAGCAACCCACACTGACCTCTCCACCACCCCCTACAACCCACACTGACCTCTCCATCTCCTTCTTGCAACCCACTCTGACCTCTCTATCCCCCCACTGCAACCCACACTGACCTCTCCACCCCCCCCCCTGCAACCCACACTGACCTCTCCACCCCCCTTCAACCCGCACTGACCTCTCCACCCCCCCTGCAACCCACACTGACCTCTCCACCCCCCCCTGCAACCCATACTGACCTCTCCACCACCCCCTGCAACCCACATTGACCTCTCCACCGCCCCCTGCAACCCACATTGACCTCTCTATTCTCCCCCCCTGCAACTCACACTGACCTCTCCACCACCCCCTGCAACCCACACTGACCTCTCCACCCCCCCCCCCCTGCAACCCACACTGACCTCTCCACCCCCCCCTGTAACCCGCACTGACCTCTCCACCCCCCCCGCAACCCACACTGACCTCTCCACCCCCCTGCAACCCATACTGACCTCTCCACCGCCCCCTGCAACCCACATTGACCTCTCCACCGCCCCCTGCAACCCACATTGACCTCTCTATTCTCCCCCCCTGCAACTCACACTGACCTCTCCACCACCCCCTGCAACCCACACTGACCTCTCCATCCCCCCCTTGCAACCCACTCTGACCTCTCTATCCCCCCCTGCAACCCACACTGACCTCTCCACCCCCCCCCCCTGCAACCCACACTGACCTCTCCATTCCCCCCTACAACCCACACTGACCTCTCCACCCCCCCCCCCTGCAACCCACACTGACCTATCCATCCCCCCTGCAACCCACACTGACCTCTCCACACCCCCCTGCAACCCACACTGACCTCTCCATTATCCCCTCCTGCAGCCCACACTGACCTCTCCATTCCCCCTGCAACCCACACTGACCTCTCTATTCTCCCCCCCCCCCCTGCAACCCACACTGACCTATCCATCCCCCCTGCAACCCACACTGACCTCTCCACTCCCCCCTCTGCAACCCACACTGACCTCTCCACCCCCCTGCAACCCACACTGACCTCTCCAATCCCCCTCTGCAACCCACACTGACCTCTCTACCTCCCCCCCCCCCCCTCTGCAACCCACACAGACCTCTCCATTCTCCCCTACAACCCACACTGACCTCTCTATAACCCACCCCCTGCAACCCACACTGACCTATCCATCCCCCCTGCAACCCACACTGACCTCTCTATCCCCCCCCCCCCCTGCAACCCACACTGACCTCTCCATCCCCCCCCCCTGCAACCCACACTGACCTCTCCCCCCCTCCCCCCCTGCAACCCGTACTGACCTCTGCATTCGCCCTGCAACCCACACTGACCTCTCTATACCCCCCCCCCCGCAACCCACACAGACCTCTCCATTCCCCCCTACAACCCACACTGACCTCTCTATAACCCACCCCCCTGCAACTCACACTGACCTATCCATCCCCCCTGCAACTCACACTGACCTCTCTATCCCCCCCCCCCCCTGCAACCCACATTGCCCTCTCCATCCCACCTGCAACCCACACTGACCCCTCTATCCCCACTCTGCAACCCACACTGACCTCTCCCTCCCCCAGCAGCGTCCATCTCACCTCTCCCTCCCCCCCCCCCACACACAGCCCATACTGACCTCTCCCTCCCCCCCTCTTGCAACCCACAGTTACCTCTCCTTCCCCCAGCAGCGCCCACACTGACCTCAAACAGTACCTGCACCCCTTCCCCCACACTGACCTCTCCTGGTACCTGTACTCCTTCCCCCATAGCAGACACCCAGTGCCCTCACCCACATGATGCCTACTACCTGCACCCTGTGTTAATATGTCACCCTATACACCTGCACAAAAACTTTATTTTAATCCTCTAAATTGATGTGTTTCTTATTCCAACTGTTAAAGTGGACCTGAACTCTTGCACAGGACAGAAGGAAAACATATAGAAATGTGCCTTGTATGTATTTAGAGAGTTTAGCCTGTCTAATCCCCCCTCATCTGTGCCTAATCACAAGTTGTAATTCAATCTCTCCCCTGTGTCAGCTGACTGCCATGGCAGATAAGCTCATTTAAAAGTACAGGATGTTAACAATATATCGGTTTCCATGAAAGCAGGAAGTAGACACACTGCAGATTTATTGCAGGTTTTTTATCAGCTGTAACAAAGAAATGTTTTTATTTAAAGGTTATTAGGCTGTTGCGTATTTTTTAGATCATAAAGGAAGTTCTGAGTTCAGGTCTGCTTTAGGCTCCCTGCACACTGCATGCGATTCAGATTTTTAATCGTTTTTTACATCCGATTCCGATTTTTAATCGTTACTGTATGCTGCGTTTTTTCCTTTGTTTTTCTGTTGATTGAATTCAGGGAAAATTGGAATTGCGAATCGGAAACGGAATCGCAAAACAGATTTGTACAGTGCAAGGAGCCTATGAAGAAAAAGCAGAAAGAGTCAGTGTGGTTAAAATTATGAAATGATGCCTTTTGCTGATAAATTCTTTGTGGTATGTGTGACTAGGGGTGTGAGGTGTAACTTAAAGTGTACCTGATATGTAAACAAGGATTTATACTTACCTGGCTCTTCTTCCAGCCCCCTGTTGTCAGTGGGCTCCCTCGGTATCTGTCTGGTCCCATCTGTTCTGCCACTGTCATCCCCCGTGAAGTCTCCGACTGCTCCAGTGGCTGGGAGTGTTCTGTGACAGAGCAGTTACAGGCTTTAACTAACTGCGCAGGAAGCACAGGAGCCTGACTAGGGAGGCACGCTGCCAAGTCTATGCACGCTTAGTAGACCTCCAAATGCCAGGGCTGACAGCAGCACAATGGATGGACATCGAGGGAGCCCATGGATTTCAGGGAGCTGGAGGAAGCTCCAGGTAAGTATAAATCCTTGAGTTGTTTTCGTCAGGTTTACTTTAAGGATGTCCATCTTTCTTATGTCAAAAAGTTGTCGGTATGTACTACCACCGCCAAACAGGGGGACCACTAGGTTAGGGCACAAGGAAACCACTGGCAGTGAGAGCCCCCCCCCCCCCCCCCCATAAAAGGGAGCAGCATCGGCCATGTTCTCACTCTGTGTGCTGCAGTATTAGTGAGAGAAGGGAGAGACATTGAAGAGATAGGGAAAGCGATAGTTTGGAGGTCTGTTAGCCTGCTCCTTGCTGATGTTTGTTGCTGAAAAGCATCACCAAAACAGTTCTTTTGAGAGCTAATGTTCTTGTGATGTGTTTTTTTTTTTGTGTGGCCCACTGACACTGTATATACAGCCCTGTCTGTCGCAGCTGGTTCTTGCTAATGGCTATACTGTGCCAGGCCCAGCACATTCAGTGCCTACCTTTTCACTGCACCTGTGTGTGTGACATTGTATTGTAATACCAGTCACTGTATACCTTTCAATGCACCTGTGTGACAGCACGCAGTTTTATATACCAGTCACTGCATACCTGTTCACTGCACCTTTGTGTGTCCGCACGCAGTTTTATATACCAGTCACTGCATACCTGTTCACTGCACCTTTGTGTGACCGCACACTATTTTATATACCAGTCACTGCATACCTGTTCACTGCAACTGTTTGTCCGCACACTGTTTTATATAAAAGTCCGTGTATACCTGTTAACTGCACCTGTGTGACAGCTGCACATTGTATTGTAATACCAGTCAGTTTAAAACCGCCATCGCCAGCACTCTCGCCATGATGCGTACCAGTCCAGCACGGCCATCACTACACAAACAGATGTTTGCGGTGTGTTACACTGTGAGTTTGGTGTGTCAGTGTGAAGCAGTACACTAATTACACTACGTGATTGATGTATACATACGCAAGATGTTTTAAAGCACTTTATGCCTCCAATGTAGGAATGCAATGTGATTTCTTCCCATTAGGGATTATAACCCTGCTGTGTGTCAAATCCGTAATTTTCCCCAGGACTTTTGGCATGTATCCCACTCCGCCATGCCCCCCTCCAGGTGTTAGACCCCTTGAAACATGTTTTCCATCACTTTTGTGGCCAGAATTAGTGTTTGTAGTTTTGAAAGTTCGCCTGCCTATTGAAGTCTATTGCGGTTCGCAAAGTTCGCCGGTTCGCCAACTTTCGCGTAAGTTCGCGTTCACGAACCAAAAGACGTACGTTCGCGACATCTCGATTAAAAATATAGTGGTGGTGTTCTGGGACCTAGGGCTCTGTAGTTGGGCCAGTGCTCATTCCCCACCTTACAGGATGCTCACTAACTGAAAAATAGCCTAAAGGAAAAATAATGCTGCTCAGGTGTCTGATTTTGTTTTGTTGGCTGAGCATGATAAAATACAGGGAGTGCAGAATTATTAGACAAGTTGTATTTTTGAGGAATAATTTTATTATTGAACAACAGCCATGTTCTCAAGTAACCCAAAAAAACTCATTAATATCAATGCTGAATATTTTTGAAAGTAGTTTTTAGTTTGTTTTTAGTTTTAGCTATTTTAGGGGGATATCTGTGTGTGCAGGTGACTATTACTGTGCATAATTATTAGGCAACTTAACAAAAAACATATATATACCCATTTCAATTATTTATTTTTACCAGTGAAACCAATATAACATCTCAACATTCACAAATATACATTTCAGACATTCAAAAACAAAAACAAATCAGTGACCAATATAGCCACCTTTCTTTGCAAGGACACTCAAAAGCCTGCCATCCATGGATTCTGTCAGCGTTTTGATCTGTTCACCATCAACATTGCGCGCAGCAGCAACCACAGCCTCCCAGACACTGTTCAGAGAGGTGTACTGTTTTCCCTCCTTGTAAATCTCACATTTTATGATGGACCACAGGCTCTCAATGGGGCTCAGATCTGGTGAACAAGGAGGCCATGTCATTAGTTTTTCTTCTTTTATACCCTTTCTTGCCAGCCATGCTGTGGAGTACTTGGACGCGTGTGATGGAGCATTGTCCGGCATGAAAATCATGTTTTTCTTGATGGACGCAGACTTCTTCCTGTACCACTTCTTGAAGAAGGTGTCTTCCAGAAACTGGCAGTAGGACTGGGAGTTGAGCTTGACACCATCCTCAACCCGAAAAGGCACCACAAGCTCATCTTTGATGATACCAGTCCAAACCAGTACTCCACCTCCACCTTGCTGGTGTCTGAGGTGGACTGGAGCTCTCTGCCCTTTACCAATCCAGCCACAGGCCCATCCATCTGGCCCATCAAGACTCACTCTCATTTCATCAGTCCATAAAACCTTAGAAAAATCAGTCTTGAGATCAGGGCCGGATTTGTACTTTTTATCGCCCTAGGCCCACTATCACCAGCTGCCCCATGACATTGGCAGGGTTAGGATAGTGTTATTGGATGGAGGGGGGTCAGGGATACTGATAGATCAGGATATCAGGTCAGGGTTGGGAATTTACAAAAAAAAAAAAAAGGTGGTTAGGCAATTTGTCAATTTAGGGTGAGGCTAGGCATATAGTGCTGCTGCAGATGTCAGTGCTATACGAATACATAATAATAATAATAATAATAATATGGTAGGACATTAGACCATGGTAGGATTAGAGTGTGAGCTCCTCTGAGGAAGTCAGTGACATGACTATGTACTCTGTAATGTGCTGCAGAAGATGTCAGTGCTATATAAATACATAATAATAATATGGTAGGACATTACACTATGGCTATGGCAGGATTAGAGTGTGAGCTCCTCTGAGGACAGTCAGTAACATGACTATGTACTCTGTAACGTGCTGCAGAAGATGTCAGTGCTATATAAATACATAATAATAATATGGTAGGACATTAGACTATGACTATGATAGGATTAGATTGTGATCGCCTCTGAGGACAGTCAGTGACATGACTATGTACTCTGTAATGTGCTGCAGAAGATGTCAGTGCTATATAAATACATAGTAATATGGTAGGACATTAGACTATGACTATGGTAGGATTAGATTGTGAGCTCCTCTGAGGACAGTCAGTGACATGAATATGTACTCTGTAATGTGCTGCAGGAGATGTCAGTGCTATATAAATACATAATAATAATATGGTAGGACATTAGACTATGACTATGGTAGGATTAGATTGTGAGCTCCTCTGAGGACAGTCAGTGACATGACTATGTACTCTGTAATGTGCTGCAGGAGATGTCAGTGCTATATAAATACATAATAATAATATGGTAGGACATTATACTATGACTATGGTAGGATTAGATTGTGAGCTCCTCTGAGGACAGTCAGTGACATGAATATGTACTCTGTAATGTGCTGCTGAATATGCCAGTGCTATATAAATACATAATAATAATAATAATAGTATGGTAGGACGTTAGACTATGACCGTGGTAGGATTAGATTGTGAGCTCCTCTGAGGGCAGTGAGTGACATAACTATGTACTCTGTAATGTGCTGCAGGAGATGTCAGTGCTATATAAATACATAATAATAATAATATGGTAGGACATTAAACTATGACTATGGTAGGATTAGAGTGTGAGCTCCTCTGGGGACAGTCAGTGACATTACTATGTACTCTGTCCAGGCAGCGCTGCAGAAGATGTCACTACTATATAAATACATAATAATAATATAGCAGGACATACTATGACTATGGTAAGATTGGATTGTGATCTCCTCTTAGGACAGTCAGTGACATGACTAAGTGCTGCAGAAGATGCGAATGCTATATAAATACACAATAATTTAGTATGTAAATAAATAAGTAGGTCATTATACTGTGACTATGGTAGGATTGTGAGCTCCTCTGAGGATAATCATTGACATGACAATTTACTCTGTAATGTGGTATGGAGGACATGAGCACTATATTAAACTTAGAGCTGGTTCACATGGGCAGCGGCGGTGCCATTGTTTATACAAACCCCACATTTGGAACCAGATTTTTCCCATCATCTGCCCTGCACTTCTGTGGTCCCATAGCAGGGGTTAAAAGCATTACATGCCACAGTGGTGGGATGCTTTTGGAGATGTAAAGAGGGAAAGACAGATAGGATGAGAGTATGAAGTTTAAGGACTGGAAGGAGAGGGGGGGGGGGGGGGTAAAGGGGAGAAGCAGTGAGAGTGACAGGAGATGGGAGAGGACAGCATAATGAGTGTTGAGGTGGCATGAAATACAGCATGCTGGGAGTAAAGGAAGGAAGCACTGCAGATTATGGCCAGGCTAGCAGGATTCTGTCAATGAGCAGAGAGATGTAAAATCATTTCTACTGTCAGTGTCACACAGGTTTCAGTCATTGAAGGATTATCATTCACAGCCTGACTTTGCTCTCATTACTTCCTGTGTGCTCTCCTCTTCACACATAAAGCCAGGCAGCTCTGACTGATTCCTTATCTCGTCATTGATGATAGATGAGGCTGCAGTGATTGCTGGGCTCGCCCCACACACAAACACGCAGCAGCCTCACTTTCTACAAGTCACTGGCTTGGAAGGAGGGGGAAGGAAGGAGGGGGAGAGAGACAGAGAGCTCCCAGCTGGACACTCACTCCATAGTCCGTAAGGGCTGAGTGACTGCATGAGTTAGCAGCAATACATTTATACTCTGAGAGACACACTTCACACTTACTATGCACGTTGTTTCCCCTCCCCGCAGCCCTCTCCATGCTGCTTACAGTGCCAGTTTTCTTCCTCTCTTGAATCTCCCGGCTCGGCTATCTGGGAAGCAGAGTGCTTAGCCCCTCCTCCCATCAGTGTCATCAGAGTGGAGAGGAAGGGGGGCGCTCTCGTGCTGCGTGTATGCACAGGAGAGACTACAGCGCAGCTGGAGCAGGCAGCTGATTGCCGAACATCGGCTGATCTGCTGCCGGTATGTGACAGCCGCCCCAGCTCTCTTGCTACTTTTCTTCCGCCCTAGGAACGGGCCTATTCGGCCTGTGCGGAAATCCGGCCATGCTTGAGATATTTCTTGGCCCAGTCTTGACGTTTCAGCTTGTGTATCTTGTTCAGTGGTGGTCGTCTTTCAGCCTTTCTTACCTTGGCCATGTCTCTGAGTATTGCACACCTTGTGCTTTTGGGCACTCCAGTGATGTTGCAGCTCTGAAATATGGCCAAACTGGTGGCAAGTGGCATCTAGGCAGCTGCACGCTTGACTTTTCTCAGTTCATGGGCAGTTATTTTGCGCCTTGGTTTTTCCACACGCTTCTTGCGACTCTGTTGACTATTTTGAATGAAATGCTTGATTGTTCGATGATCATGATCTTCAGAAGCTTTGCAATTTTAAGAGTGCTGCATCCCTCTGCAAGATATCTCACTATTTTTTACTTTCCTGAGCCTGTCAAGTCCTTCTTTTGACCCATTTTGCCAAAGGAAAGGAAGTTGCCTAATAATTATGCACACCTGATATAGGGTGTATATGTCATTAGACCACACCCCTTCTCATTACAGAGATGCACATCACCTAATATGCTTAATTGGTAGTAGGCTTTCGAGCCTTTACAGCTTATAGTAAGACAACATGCATAAAGAGGAAGATGTGGTCAAAATACTCATTTGCCTAATAATTCTGCACTCCCTGTACATCTGAAATCTAACTGGTTCTTATAAGGTCCATGCTGGCAGTCAGATTGTCCTGGCATTAATCCAGTTGTGTAGTGGCTAGCACTCTTGCCTTACATTTTGGCCAAGACACTATCTAAGATATGCTTGTATGTTTCCCTTATTTGTGTACCTTTATGTGCTGCCTGACAGGATCAAGATCTAATTCTTGCATGGTTTCTATGAAACATTTCAGTGTGCTTATTATTGTTATTACACAGTTACAGAGCTTCCAAAACGTTATCTGCAATGATCATCACTCTACAACTTTCATTATAAACCGCTATGTGGATGACCCCACTTAATTGCATGTGTTGAAAATGAACATAAGCAGCCAAGTGGCTGGTAATTCCCAGGTGCTGCTGGGTAGTTGAACTGCTTGGTAATTGTTAACCGTGCTGTTTTCAAAAACTATAAGATCTGTGACATGATGCTACAAGTATTATAACTCTTCCTGTCTGAAAATTTTACTTTAAAGAGACTCTATAACAAAATTTTCAGCTTTAGTTCTTCTATCCTATAAGTTCCTTTGCCTGTTCTAATTTGCTCTGGCTTACTGCAGCTTTTCCTAATTGCACAGTGGCTGTGTTATCTCTGTTATATGA
This sequence comes from Hyperolius riggenbachi, assembly GCF_040937935.1. Lineage (NCBI taxonomy): Eukaryota > Metazoa > Chordata > Amphibia > Anura > Hyperoliidae > Hyperolius > Hyperolius riggenbachi. Next base: position 186,912,278 of record NC_090654.1, read on the forward strand.
TCTAATCTGCTTTCTTCTGTTGGCACAGTCGTCTAAGGCTGGAATGTGTGGAATGTGCAGGGCTGCTTGTGATTGGTAGAAGCTATACACACCCCCTCCAGGCCCCCTGCAGGCTCTGTATGACTCACACACTCTGCTTATGCGAGCCTATCACAAGCTGGTTAGTTTGTTTGTAAACACTGCCTAAAACTGGCAATTACAAGCCAGGTTTGCAGCAGAGAGTGGCAGAAACAGCACAGAGGGGCCCAGGAGAACATAATGAATAGAATGGTATGCTTTTTGCTGTAAAAAATTTTAGAGTACAGATTCTCTTTAACCAGAAGTCAAATTTTTCAAGAATTGATTACAGGGTCCAAGGGGAACAAGTAGAAAATGGACAATGTACTGAGATATGTGAACAAAGCTTGGACATACCTCTGTGCTTATTCTAGGTAGCTTTGCCTCAGGTCAAGTATACTTAAAAACCCATTTTAACAGTATTTTTCTAAGCAACTCCTCCCTACTCTGTAGCTAATCTAACACTGTACACCCCTCCAAATTCACACCCACATACTCTCCTGTGGGAGTCCTCAACTCTAACAAGACCGCCACCTCGAGTCCAAATAGTGTCATCTTGATTGCCCGCAACCCCACAATCCTTCTCCATTCTAAAAATCTGGCACTGCTCTCCCATCATCATGCTTCCCCCCTCAGTTGGCTCAGTGTCCACTGGAGGCTGGGCTGCTGTGAGGATGTGGCAGCTGACGTGGCAGTGTGACATCATCCTTTAAGTACCATAGGAGGTTCGGGGGGGGCTTTAGGGGAGATAGGGGGACTGGTGCCCACCTTAGTGTTAATTAGAGGGGGAGGGAAAGTAGGAAGACAAAGTCATTAAAATCCATGGCATAACTTTAACCTCTTGCCGACCGCGTCACGCCGGCAGGCGTGGCCGCGGCGGCAGCCCCAGGACCGCCTAACGCCAATTGGCGTAAAGTCCTGGGGCTCTGTTTTGCAGGAGATCGCGCGCAGGCTGCGCGCGCATCTCCTGCTTGGGGGGCGGAGCTCCGCCCCGCCTTCAGTCTCCGAGCGGCTATTGCCGCTCGGGAGACTGTTAGACGGCGTGATCGCCGTCTATTTACTCTGTGCAGCGCTGCGATCAGCAGCAGCGCTGCACTGGGGACAGCCGTGTAACACGGCTGTCCCCCTGGGGGACAAGAGAGCGATCGGCTCTCATAGGCAGAAGCCTATGACAGCCGATCGCCGTAATTGGCCGGCTGTGGGGAGGGAGGGAGCGAGGGAGGGAAGGGATTTAAAGGAAGAGGGTTTTTTTTTTTTAAACGGCAACACAAATATTTATTAAAAAAAAAATAAACATGGGGGGAGCGATCAGACCCCACCAACAGAGAGCTCTGTTGGTGGGAAGAAAAAGGGGGGGGAATCACTCGTGTGCTATGTTGTGCGGCCCTGCAGCTTGGCCTTAAAGCTGCAGTGGCCTTTTAAACTAAAAATTGCCTGGTCACTAGGGGGGTTTAGCCCTGCAGTCCTCAAGAGGTTAAAAAGAGTTTTGTAAATGGCAAGGTAAGGCCTTAACTGATTGCTCTGAATGGAATTCCCCATTACATGGGAATCATTTATAAAAGACACTGCGCCATATGCAATTCACCTTTTCTCCTGGGAGATAATTTTGCACCTTCGATTTAAAATAACTTTTCAGCACTTTTCAACTAAAAAAAGTACCAAAAAGTAGGTGAAAAAGTACTATCAAAATTATTTTGAGTAATTGCTTGCTTTCTGGTGGCTTAAAAGGCATTTTATTTGCAAGTTTAAAAATATCACCTAGGAGAAAACTCAGGTGAAAAAAATTGCATATGGCCCACTTTCCCATATGCAATGCACTTTTTCTCCCGAATTTTCTCCTATGAGATAATTTTTTATCATCTATTTAGACGAACTTTTTTAGCACTTTTCAATTGATAACGTACCAAAAAGTAGGTGGAAATGTACTATTAAAATTATTTTAAGTATTTTCCTGCTTTATGGTGGTTTAAAATGCATTTTATTGACAAGGTGTGTAAATATCACCTAGGAGAAAACTCAGGAGAAAAAGTGAATTGCATATGGGCCACAGAGTCTTAGGCCTCATACACACATCAGACTATAGTCTTTGGAAAATGAAAGATCACAGACCAATCTTACCCCCTTCCATGTAGTATGAGAGCCATACTCTACACTGCACTCCCCATCAGATAAAATCTTTGCAAGATGCTGCACACACAGATGCTGTACAGACACAAAAGATCAGTATCTGCAAAAGATCTGTTCCTGCCAAAAATCCATTCCTGCAAATTGCAATGATAGTCTATGAGATCTGCAGATAATCATACACACATGATTTAACTGACATTCATCTGCAGATCAAGCAATCATCTGCAGATCTGAAAATCCATCCTGGTGGATCTGATCTGCAGATGAATGTCAGTTAAATCATGTATGTATGATGATCTGCAGATCTCATAGACTATCATTGCAATTTGCAGGAATGGATTTTTGGCAGGAACAGATCTTTTGCAGATACTGATCTTTTGTGTCTGTACAGCAAGTGTATGTGCAGCATCTTGCAAAGATTTTTTTCTGATGTGGAGTTCAGCTCCATAGAAAAGACTGTGTAGAGTTTGGCTCTCATACTACATGGAGGGTGGTAAGATTGGTCTGTGATCTTTCATTTTCAAAATACTATGGTCTGATGTGTGTATGTGGCCTTAGGTTCAAGGATAGGAGAGTCCCTTCAGGAGAGGAACACTCAAGAGAAACAGCTGGGCCCATATGCAATTCACTTTTTCTCCTGAGTTTTCACCCATGTGATATATTCAAAACTTTTCATAAAACACCTTTCAAGTCACCAGCAAGCAAGAAAATGCTCAAAATAATTTTGATAGTAATTTTTCATGAACTTTTGGGTATTTTTTCAATTGCAAAATGCTGAAAAGTGATTTTGAAAAGAAGTTGAAAAATTATCTCCAAGGAGAAAACTCAGGAGAAGAAGTTGCACATGGGCCCTGGGGCCATATGCAATTCACTTTTCCTCCTAAGTTTTCTCCTAGGAGATAATTTTTCATCTTCTGTTTAAAATAACTTTTTAGAATTCTACAATTGAAAAAGTACTAAAAAGTTGGTGAGAACATGCTGTCAAAATTATTCAGAGTATTTTTTTGCTTGCTGGCAGCTTAAAAGGCATTTTATTGCTAAGGTGTGAAAATATCACCTAGGAGAAATCTTTGGAGAAAAAGTGAATTGCATATGGCCCCTGGGCCCATATGCAATTCACTTTTTCACCTGGGTTTTCTCCTAGGTGATATTTTCAAAACTTGTCATAAAATCACTTTTAAACTATCTGCAAACAAACAAATACTCAAAATAATGTTGACAGCAGTTTTTCACCTACTTTTTGGTACTTTTCCCATTGTAAAATGCTAAAAAGTTATTTTAAATCGAAGATGAAAAATTATCTCCTAGGAGAAAAGTCAGGTGAAAAAGTTAATTGCATATGGGCCCAGGGGGCCATATGCAATTCGAGGAGATAAGAAGCTGAAAACATGCGAGCTTCTTATCTCCTCACATCGCTCAGGATTTACCGGCAAATTCAATTGCCAGTTTCACCTGAGCGATGTCCTTGCGTAAAGGAGCATAACTCAGGCGAATACTAGGTATTCGCCGAGCGATGCTTCTGTGTGGCCAGCGATGTGGAGCGAGGCATTTGTGCCGTGGAGCTGTCCTTCAGCACCACAACACTGCTGCCTCGCTCCCGGGAAGATGCGCGCGCATCGACGCAAGAGCCAGCGCATCGTTGCAAGGCTCGTACCCGCCGCCCGTCGCCTTCTGCCGCTCGTCGCTACCGTGGGACCTTCAGAAGATACATACCTCCATCGTTCCGTCTCGCCGCATGTCCCACGCCGCTCCTCCGCTCATCTCTGTGACTGTGAGTATTCTTGGAGCCGGCAAAGCATCTTTGAGTCTCCCGCCGGGGCTCCCCATTCCTCCACTAGGTGGCCCAATGAGTATCATCCTGATTCTAATTGGACCAATGAGAATCAGGATGATTCTTATTGGGCCACCTAGTGGACGAATGGGGAGCCCCGTCGGGATACTCAAAGATGCTTTGCCGGCTCCAAGAATACTCACAGTCCCAGAGATGAGCGTAGGAGCGGCGTGGGACATGCGGCGAGACGGAACGATGGAGGTATGTTTTTTTGTTACATTTTAAATAGGTAAGGAGTCAAAGTTGACTTCTTTACCTATTTAAATCACTGGCATCTGGGGTTTCCTTAGTAAAGGAGGCTCCCAGATGCCAAAATCAGCCCGCTGACAGCAGCGATAGGTCTTTTTGCCTGCTCAGAGCAGGTGAAAAGTTAGCACCTATGTTTGTCGGGAAGCATCGCTTCCCGGGGGGTGCAAAATGCAATTGCATAGGGGGAAAGGAACTTGCTGGGCGATTATATCGTCCAAGCGAGTTCTTTTCCGCCCTGGGGGGTGTTAAATGCAATTGCATTAGGCGACCTTGCTGACGCCTAATTTAAGAACTCACCAGCACTTAGCGCTGGCGAGTTTGGTAATTGCATAGGGCCCCTGGTGTCTTGTTAGTGAAGGGTTAAACTTTACGTCAAGGGTGTTTCCTTCAGCTGTTTTGTCTAAATTGCCTGGTTGTTTAAATGTCCCTGGACAGGATACAAGAAAATCTAAGCATTTGTTCCGCTGCTCATATGAGTATATTAACATCTAATATTATCCAGGTCAATGTGGTTTTCATTATTTCCCAACATTGACTTCCTCTATAAATCTGTCCAGCCATCTGATTATGATTTTCAGGCTTGAACTCCCATCACATCAGCCCTTGAACTTTCTGGAAGCGGTCATTTGACCAGCGGCCTCCCCGCCATGATACACATTTTTGAGGGTACACACATCTCTGCTGGCATGCCTCAGATTCTTTCAGAAGTTGTTCCAGGCTCACACTTCATCAATCTACAACTATGATCTGCTCTGCAGCTGAAAGGTCAGGAATTCTCTGAACATCTTTACTATTTTGGCTGAAAGATCTGCTCAGGCTTTATCAGGCAGCTCAAATGACAGAAGAGACAAACAGTGTTGAAACAAAGAAATTGGTAAAAAAAAACAACAATAAAGGTAGCCACACATGGACTAATAGAACCCAATAATATCAAGCCTACAGTGCCTACAGTGTGATGCATCTGATGCTAATCCTCAATTGATTGTGTTTGGCCAATAGCGATTGTTGCTATTGCTGCACTTTGCAAAACTCTAAATTTCAACAGCAATTTATTTCTTTTTCTGTTAGCCAGTGTGCTGTGAAGCTATGAGCAGCTGGTCACAGGGCCGGGCCGAGGCATAGGCTGGAGAGGCTCCAGCCTCAGGGTGCAGTGTAGGAGGGGGCGCACAATTCATTCAGCTGTCATTCCTAATTGTGTTTGAAGCAGAAAGAAATAAGAAAAGGGGATACATAGCAGCGACTGCAAGCCAGATAACTAGATATTGAGGTGTTGGGGAGGTTGTGGGCCCTGTGGCCCTCTTAGTCTAACAGCAATCAGTGAGCGACAGCTGGGGTGGAAGGGGTGGAGGGGCGCCCTTTAGTGTCTCAGCCTTGGGTGCTGGAGGACCTTGTCCCTGCTCTGGCTGGTCGACTAGCCACTCTATGGCAGACAAGGCCAATGGTGGGCCCCTGTGCAGAATAAACGAAGGGGCTGCAGGAAGCAGAAAGTTTGGGCGCTGCCATAGGACTTTTCCCCTCTTTACAGATATTTCAATGAAGTCAGCTGTGTATTTTCACAAAATGCATTGCCCTAGTGCAGTGTTCTGCAAACTTGGCTCTCCAGCTGTTAAGGAACTACAAGTCCCACAATGCATTGCGGGAGTCTGACAGCCACAGTCATGATTCATAAAGGCAAATGCATTGTGGCACTTGTAGTTCCTTAACAGCTGGAGAGCCACGTTTGCAGATCACTGCGCCTAGTGCAAACACATTTTCTGTTCACCTTATATCTATGTCATCTGTTAGAGGTAAGCCACTTCTTAATTTTTATTTTAAGGATTTTAATGTATTTATCCTTTCTGGGGGCCTCTTCCTCCCATTGTGTTTGTTAGCCTCCTAAGGAGGGCAGCGACCAAAGTACAGTGGTGAATTATGTACCCGAGGGGAGACGGCTATTCTCCCAAAGGCTGTATTGGTTGATTGATCCAATAGCAACTTCATATTGTCTACTCTTATCTACTCTCCATCTGACAGAAAATGTAACACTATCCAGGCTCCTGTTGTCGCTGTGCTTGATTTTCAAGGTGTTTTGTTCCCATCTCTCAAGTCGTGCTGATCCAAGATCCAATACAGGATTACATAGAGTACTTTAGAGGGGAAAAAAACATTTCCAACTATGCTTTCTTCTACTCTTTCCCATCTTTAAGCTGCCGCATGGCATGATTGCATTGGATTGCATACACTTGTTTGTACCTCCTTTTCAGGAATAACATTTGTTCACACATAAATCCAGACTGCAATATCAGACTGCAATGGGATGTCTCCATATTGTACCAAAACATAAAAGAACATATGTGAACATGCAAACCTGGCATGACTTTATAAAAAAAAAAAATAGTTCACTCCTAAAGTGAACTGAACACCATTTTTAGCACCCAGAGCATCTCAATAGCACATTAACAATGCATACCAACAATGTGTCATATTATTAGAGGTGGCTTGAACCTCCGATTTTCAGTTCACGAACCTCGAACGTGAACTTCCGCAAACGTTCAGTTCGCACGAACTTTCGCGAACCGCAATAGACTTCAATGGGGATGTGAACTTTGAAAACTAGAAGCATTTATGCTGGCCACAAAAGTGATGGAAAAGATGTTTCAAGGGGTCTAACACCTGGAGGGGGCCATGGATGAGTGGGATAGACGCCAAAAGTCCCGGGGAAAAATCTAGATTTGACGCAAAGCCGCGTTTTAAAGGCAGAAATCACATTGCATGCTAAATTGGAGGCCTAAAGTGTTTTAAATCAACTTGCATGTGTATACATCAATCAGTGAGTGTAATTAGAGTACTGCTTCACACTGACACACCAAACTCACTGTGTAACGCACCGCAAACAGCTGTTTGTGTAGTGTCGGCTGTGCTGGACTGGTGCGCACCATGGTGAGAGTGCAGGCCGTGGCGGTTTTCAAGCCCATATGGTCGCCAGGCTGTGGTAGCTCAGTGACTGTCCAGCTGATCAAATTTGGTCTGTCCACAATGAAGCAACGACCTTATTATCTTGGGTGTGCTCCCCCCCCCAGACACTCATATAGCCATCGATCATTGCTTCATTGTGATACGCAAGCCCCTTCACCGCGGCAAGGTAACGATCACGAAGGGGAATTGACACATGTACATGCCTTTTGTTTTGTTGTTGCAGCTGCAGTGCAGCCAGAAAAATTAGGCAGGCATGTACATGCACCAGAAAAATTATTATAGTGGCTGCTGCTAGCAGCGGCCTTAAAAATTCAGGAATCCGCCTGGAGTCCTGGACCATGTTGGTGGTGGCGGAGAAGGCAGTCAAGCGGCCTGCAGGCAGAGATGCTGTGTGGGGACCGACTTAGTCATGGAGCAGGCAGTCACATGTCGTGCAGGCAGAGATGCTGTGGCGGGGACTGACTTAGTCTTCGGGCGGGCAGTAGCCCTCCGGGATCCATGCCCCATTCATTTTGATAAAGGTGAGGTACTGAAAACTTTTGTGACTAAGGTGACTTCTCTTCTCAGTGACAATGCCTCCAGCTGTGCTGAAGGTCCTTTCTGACAGAACGCTTGAGGCAGGGCAAGACAGAAGTTGGATGGTAAATTGTGACAGCTCTGGCCACAGGTCAAGCCTGCGCACCCAGTAGTCCAAGGGTTCATCGATGCACACAGTGTCTACATCCACACTTAAGGCCAGGTAGTCGGCTACCTGCCGGTCCAGGCGTTGGTGGAGGGTGGATCTGGAAGGGCTAAGGCGAGGTGTTGGACTAAAGAATGTCCGCATGTCCAACATCAACCATGATATAGCTGGAGCGTCCTGCCCTTGCCTGCGTGGACATGGGAGAAGGATTACTGGCAGTAGTACCTTTATTGCGTTGTGCTGTGACATCACCCTTAAACGCATTGTATAGCATAGTTGCCAGCTTGTTCTGCAAGTGCTGCATCCTTTCTGCTTTCATGTGATTTGGAAACATCTCAGCCACTTTGTGCCTGTACCGAGGGTCTAGTAGCGTGGCCACTCAGTACAGCTCATTCCCCTTGAGTTTTTATACGGGGGTCCCTCAACAGGCTGGACAGCATGAAAGGTGCCATCTGCACAAATTTGGATCCAGACCTACTATCCATCTCCTCTTGCTCTTCCTCAGTTATGTCAGGTAAGTTCTCCTCCTCCCCCAGCCACGAACAATACCACGGGAATGTTGAGCAGCACAAGCCCCCTGCAACGCCTGCTGCGGTTGTTCTTCTGTTGCTGCCTCCTCCAAAAAAAACCCCCACCTTCCTCATCATCCGAGTCTGATTCCTCTTCCCCACATGACTCTTCCTCCTCCTCCCCCCTCTGTGCTGCCGCAGGTGTTGAGGAAACATCTTGTTCTGATGAGAATTGATCCCACAACTTTTCCTCCTGTTCATGCTCCTCCACTGCTTGATCCACCACTCAATGCATGGCACGCTCCAGGAAGAAAGCTTAGGGGGTCAAGTCGCTGATGGCACCTTCACTGCGACTCACCAGGTTGGTCACCTCCTTAAATGCCCGCATGAGCCTTCAGGCATTTCGCATGAGTGTCCAGTTCTTGGGCCAGAACATCCCCATCTCCCCAGAGTGTGTCCTTCTACTGTAGTTGTAGAGATACTGGGTGACGGCTTTCTCCTGTTGTAGCAGGCGGTCGAACATCAGGAGTGTCGAATTCCAGCAAGTCGGGCTATCGCAAATCAGGCATCTCACCGGCAAGTTGTTTCTCCTCTGAATATCGGCAAAGCATGCCGTGGCTGTGTAAGACCGCCTGAAATGCCCACACAACTTCCTGGCCTGCTTCAGGATGCCCTGTAAGCCTGTGTACCTCGACACAAATCTCTGAATTATGAGATTCAGCACATGTGCCATGCAGGGTACATGTGTCAGCTTTCCCAAATTCAAAGAGGAAATGAGATTGCTGCCATTGTCACACACCCCATTGCTGATCTCCAGTTGGTGCGGGGTCAGCCACTGATTCACCTGTTTGTTAAGAGCAGCCAGAAGAGCTGCTCCAGTGTGACTCTCTGCTTTGAGGCAAGACATGTCGAAGATGGGGTGACACTGTCGTACCTGGCATACAGCATAGGCCCTGGAGAGCTGGCGCTGTGTAGCTGGAAAGGAGATCGCAGCACCAGTAGAGTTGAACTGCCACTCAGCCAAGAAGAAGAAGGATGACGACAGCGAAGAGGATGTAGCAGGAGGAGAGGAGGTGGTAGGAGGCCTGCCTACAAGCCGCGGAGGTGTCACAAGTTGGTCCGCTGCACAGCCACATACTCCCTGCTTGTCATCGGTCACCAGGTTGACCCAATGGGCTGTGTAAGTAATGTACCTGCCCTGACCGTGCTTGGCAGACCAGGCATCCGTGGTTAGATGGACCCTTGACCCAACGCTGTGTGCCAGAGATGACACCACTTGCTTCTCAACTTCACGGTACAGTTTGGGTATTGCCTTTTTAGAGAAATAATTGCAGCCTGGCATCTTCCACTGCGGTGTCCCAATGGCCACAAATTTACGGAGTCCACCAGCTGGTATGGTAACAGCTGGAGAGCTAACAGTTCCGCCAAGCCAGCTGTCAGACGCCAGGCAAGGGGGTGACTGGCAGAAATTGGCTTCTTCCACTCAAAGATTTCCCTCACGGACACCTGACTGCTGCTGTGGGCAGAGGAGCAGGAACCGCTCAAGGTGAGAGGCGGAGTAGCGGGTGGCTGTGATTGTGAAGGTGCAAGGGAAAAAAAGGCTGAAGATGATGCACCTGAAGGAGGAAGAGGAGAAGGAGGGTGGCTTTTCTTTTGTGTGCTGCTTTTCCTCTGGTGCTCTTCCCATTGCTGTTTGTGCCTTTTCTCCATGTGCCTTCGTAAGGCAGTTGTCCCTACGCAGCTGTTGGCCTTTCCACAGCTTAATTTTTGGAGGCAGAGAGAACAGATGGCATTGCTCTGATCTAAGGCAGACACACTAAAAAATTTCCAAACCGCTGAGCCCCCCTGGGGTGATGGCACTATGGTGGCATCAGCAGCTGACGTTGAAGGGCATGTTGGCTGGCTGTACATAGGTGGTGATACATGGCGCCGGACACTGCCACCAGCTTTTTCTGACGATGAGCTGCCCCTGCTTCTTTCAGGAACTCGTCTCCTCCTACTCCTCTCTGACTCCCCCTCTGAACTGTGTCCTGGGTCATCTTGTTCCTTAGGATCCCACGTGACATCCGTATCATCGTCATCATCATAATCATCCTGCCCAGCTTCGCTTGCCTCAGACACCTCATAAACTGCACCAACAGCAGGTACTTCATCATCCTCCTCCTCACACGTTACGTCCATAGTGTCACCTAACTCAGACATATGAGGTGGTGTAACTTGCTTAGCGCCTTCATCTTGTTGTAACAGTAGTGGCTGTGAATCAGTGATTTCCCCACCAAATAACTCCTGCGAAGTGTCAAATGGAACGGATGTGGTGCTAGTAGTAGTGCTGGTGGCTGCGGAAGATGAGGTGTTCTGTGTTAAATAGTCAACCACATCCTGACAATCTTAGGAGTTGATGGGACGTGCCTTCTTCTGAGCACTGTACTTTGGTCCAGGGCCGCACAAAATCACGTTAGCATGACCTCAAACAGACCTGCCGGGTGGCCTGCCTCTAGGTCTGCCCCTGCCTCTACCTTTTTTGTCCATATCGGGGGGGATGAAGTGAAAGGTATGCACTGGCTTGACTAATACAATGTGCAGTCACACAGGTGCAGTTAACAGGTATGGACGGAGTGGTATATCACACTGCGTGCGCTCATGTAGGTAGGTGGGTGCACTGAACAACAGGTAGGTATATGCAGTGCTGCTGGGTATTACAAATGTGCACCTTTTACACACACATACACAGGTACCGTGAACAAGTGCAATGACTGGTGGTATTAACAATGCGTGCGCTCACGTAGGAAGGTAGGTAGGTGCACTGAACAGTGAACAGGTGCAGTGATTGTGATGGGATTACAAATGTGCAGCTGCCTGTCACACACACAGGTAGTCACTGAATGTGCTGGGCCTGGCAGTGGCACAGTAGGAATTAAGGGGCCAAAGGCCAGCTGCGACTGACTGACAGGGCTGTATATAATGCAAGAGGGCCACACAAAAAAAAAAAAATAGATCACAAGAACAAGATCAGCTCTCAAAAGAGCTGTTGTGGGGTGCTTTTTTAGCAATAAGAGTCAGCAAGGAGCAAGCTAAGAAGCCTACAAGAGCCAAAGTTCAACCTAATGATGTAGTATAGGAGGCGGGTCGAACCGCCATAAAGTGTGCGTTGGTTCCCGAAAGCGAACCACCGAAGTTTGCGCGAACAAGTTCGAGGTCGAACAGTTTGGGCCTTCTCTACTTATTATTAAAAAAAACCTTCCATTTTACTTTTCATTTTGACATTTAAAGTTTAGCACAGGTTTTATTAGCCTACTTCAGCCGGACAGCCAACTGCAGAGCTTTCAGGCAACTAAGGACTTAAAGAGACACTGAAAAAAAAATTATGTTATAATGAATTGGTTGTGTAGTATGGATAATTACTAGAACAATAGTAGCAAAGAAAATATTCTCATATTTTTATTTTCAGCTATATAGCTGTTTTTTTTACAACACTGCATCATTCTCTAATATATGCAGTTTACACACTACTCAGCATTCTAAATGAACTGAGTGAACTATTGACCTGTCCTCTGCAGAAGAAAAAACAATACAGTGACTGACAGTTGAGATAACAAGCTTCAGAAGCAGAGCTATCTGCGACTTTAAAAGTCGTGGAGCTCAATGGCTCTTTTGCATAGATGACAACTGGAGTTTCTTAACTCTTCCTGTACTGAAAACAATATTAGACTTATGTCTCTAATGTTTTATTTCTTAGCTGTACTACACATACAAATCTCTTTAAGTATTTGTTTTATTGCACACATCACCAAGAAGTAAACAATACCTTTTCATCAACAGAAGGGGTGGGTAAATTAGGACAACTTTTTCAAGGAACTTATCTAGAGGGAATATGTGAATATAGCTGTGAGAAGGTGTTTGTATGACTGCAACTGCATGCGCGCGTCTACATCAAGGGCTTGTTAACAACCAGGTGTAACTACAGACCACGTAGACCCCCCAAAAACGTTGATGTCCCTCAAGGTCTACATCTCTCTCCCCATTAGTGACCACCATTATAGGTAGGAGTACCATCTGCCAGAAACCCTGTAACAGGTGCAGCCAGCCACTCCATTCCCTGCTCTTTAGGGGTGTCCTGTATTGCAGGGAGGAAAGGTAAAAAGCTGAAGGCCCCCCCACACACAGCTGCTTACTTTGTTATTACAGGACTATTAACAGGTTTATAAGAGGCCTTGTGGTCTCCAATGTACTCCAGGCTGGAAAGCCTTAGTAAATCAGCCCAAAAAAAGGATAATTGTATGCCTATAATTCCCCTTTAGGTAACCTTGACATCTGGATTTCCTAGAAGACCACAGCAGAGAACCGCAAAGTTTTGCAGGGTGTGTGTTCATTACCACGTTTCCTTTCCTGTGTAATCATGTATGGTCAGCAGTAACTAGAGGATGGTTTCTTGTTATATAATAAATACAGAAATAACCTGTAAAGTTGCGTCAGTTACTGCATTAATGTTTAAATGCCATTCCCACTGCTCATAATCAGACTTGGAGGAACACAACAGCTGCCTTCTTCCTCTTAAGATTTTTTATACATATATTTTTTTAGTTCCAGGAGTCTGAAGTTGTCAACAGTGAAAAGCCACCAAGTGTACTTTCCATCAATCTGCCTATTATATGTAAGGCTGTCAATGGAGCATTTCATTTCCTCAATCTGACACCAGTCTAAAGCTAGGAACACATAATACTAATTTCTCAGAATCTACTATTCCATCAGTCTTTGGAGAGACAGTGCACAGTGCCAATCAAGGTAAACTAAGCCACTCAAACACTGGTGCACATGACAGGCAGGGTCCCTGGGCTCTGCCACCACCCGGGACCCCCATGCGACACAAAGAGGGTGAGCGCAGATGAGCTGTGGTACTCCCACCACCAGGGGAATCACCCACACCGCCTCTATCTAAATGCTGGATGCAAAACACACGGGAAGCAAATTCTCACTCCCAGCCAGCAATCTGCCATTTTATAAGGTCCGCAGACAGCCTGTCAGCTAGTCAAGTGTAATCGTATACACCCGTGTCTGCAGTACCAAATCTAGCAGGAATTGAATAAGTTTAGCAACATTCAGGTGAGAGGGTTCGGTCGGACATAATCGTAGACTATGTCACCAGCAGGGGGCACCATGTGCAGCTTTACCCTCCCAATGCCCCCCTCCCTAACCACTAACCTGTCTCTGCATACTTGAAGCTGCAAAAAAGAAATGTTAAAAAAACACAAGCACTGGTGCACATGACAGGCGGGGGCCCAGACTCTGTGGACCATATAAAATGGCAGAAAACGAAGCCACTCCCATTGTACTTCAGAGCCAGTGCTGTCAGGTGTATCACCTGCTAGAAGCTCAGCTGAAACGGGAAAAGCCTGAAGAGCTTGTTGGTGGGGTGACTAGACAAAGAAATAATTTATTAATGTTATTCTAGATCAATAACCATTCCAATGAGTCATCACTGAGCTCCCCCTTTAAAGCATAGAGCTGGCAGCTGGGCACAAAGATTAGCCATGGTTGGTAATAGTCAATGTGATGCAAATAATTATACCGAGGTTGAATTCGACTGGTCCATTTTCAAAGTGCATACATTTGCATACAGAACTTGCATAATCCCACATCAACTTATTTTCATTGCATTAACCTAGTCATGGTATGATAAAAGTAGCTTTTGGGTGATGACTATGTACCAAAATTCTACTCTAATTACTTCTCTGTACTGGTGGGCACTTTGTCTTTTCCGTAACTCCAAATAAAGTGTAAAAAAAAAAGGCTTGATGTACCCATGTACTGTATGTGTGATGTTAATTAAGATATTGCCCCTTTGTTTATTTTTTCTTTTCCTGTAGAAGTTGCTGAAAAAATCAATGGTCCTTAGTCAATTCACTTATTCTCCCTTAAAGAGAGCCCGAGATGGGCTCATAGAAAAAAAAAACGTAGGCTACATGATCCAGGGGGCTGAGCGGATCATGTAGCCACAAAAACCCCTGCTCCAGTGGGCCACAGTAGCCCACTTTCACTTTCGTGACCTCTGGGTCACAATGCTGCAAGGAGAGACTGTGTGTCTGTCAATCAGCATGCAGGGAGTCGGGGGAGCAGCAGGGAGCGCGGCCAGGGAGAGAGAGCTGGAAACCCTGCAGGAACGCTTAAAACATTTTAAACAGGGAATCCCTCTCCCATATGATTACCTCCGAAATAGCGACAAGTATTGTCGATAATCTCGGGGGGGGGGAGGGGGGGGGGGCGGAGAGCGGCGGTGTGGGGACACAGAGGCATGTCATGAGGCAGAGAACATGCCTATTTGTCCCATCTGCCCCCATGGAACCACCTGGGGCTCTCTTTAAATTTTCTACTAGGAGATAATGTTTCATCTTCTGTTTAAAACAACTTCTCAGCATTCTGCAGGTGAAAAAGTACCAAAAAGTACGTGAAAAAATGCCTTGAGGATAGGTATCTAGGTATAGATGCCTTCAGTATAGATAGCTAGGTATAGGGTTCTTCAGTATAGGTAGGTAGGTATGGGGCCTTCAGTATAGGTAGGTAGGTATGGGGCCTACAATATAGGTAGGTAGGTATGGGGTCCTCAGTATAGGTAGGTAGGTATGGGGCCTTCAGTATAGGTAGGTAGGTATGGTGCCTACAGTATAGGTAGGTAGGTTTGGGGTCCTCAGTATAGGTAGGTAGGTATGGGACCTTCAGTATAGGTAGGTGGGTATGGGGTCCTCAGTATAGGTAGGTAGGTATGGTGCCTTCAGTATAGGTAGGTAGGTATGGGGCCTTCAGTATAGGTAAGTAGGTATAGGGGCCTTCAGTATAGGTAGATGGGTATAGGGTCCTCAGTGTAGGTAGGTAGGTAGGTATGGGGTCCTCAGTATAGGTAGGTAGGTATGAGGCCTTCAGTATAGGTAGGTAGGTATGGGGCTTTTAGTATAGGTAGGTAGGTAGGGGGCTTTCAGTATAGGTAGATGGATATAGGGGCCTTCAGTATAGGTAGCTAGGTAGAGGGGCTGCCCTCCTCCACACCCCCCCCCCACACACATCTACAAGCAGCGGCTTACCTATGCCTCGATTCCAGAGTGGAGCCTGGAGCGCACATCTGCAGACCTCTCTCTCCCTCCTGGCTGTTTTCCCAATGCTCGGCTTCTGCTATTGATGCGATCAGCGTCATTAGCAGAAGCCAGTCACTAGGGGAACAGTCAGGAGTGAGAGAGAGGTCTGTGCGCTCCAGACTCCATGCTGGAATCGAGGCATAGGTAAGCTGCTGCTTGTAGATGTGCGGGGGGACGGGACAAGTGGTGGACGGGGGGAGGGAGAGAGGGGCGGACGGAGTCACCGCAATCTGAGGTCTGGATTGGCAGGGAGGGAGGCTCACGGGGCACACAGCCTTAATTGGATCCGGGGCACCATGGCAACAGGTTCGGGGGCGGTACCCCGGATCAAACTCCTTAGCAATGCCACTGTGGAAAACAACATGGTCACAGCTGCAAGTGATCATGGGAAAAAAACAGGCAATTAATGCTGAAAACAGCATGAATTCCTCCTAATAGCTCCGCCTTTCAGAGAGTGTGTGTGGGGGGGGGGGGGGGGGTTAAAGTGATGATGTCATCAGGATTATCCAAGCTATTTAAAAGAAAACTTTATTTTTTAAAAGGTCCAAAAGCAAGGTAGGTCAGGAATGTGTGTGGGAGACTTTCTACTAGCCTGGATTTCCTCTTTTCAGCTGCTGCAGATGCTTGAAAAATATGGATGCTGTCATTGTGAACCTCTCACTAAAAGGGCATGTACTGTAATACTGATCTGGCTGTAATCCTTTGGAAATAACTCGCCCAGCACATGCATGTAGTCCAAGCTATCCTGTTTTGCGTAATTGTTCCAGAAGATTGACTCAGGAATGAGTGCAATACAGCCAGTTATGAAGCATTTTTAGAAGGTCAGCAATGGCAGACTCCATATTTCTCACCACTATGGACCACCTTTACTTAATCCATGTTCATTTTTTATTTGTTATTATTATTATTGATTTATAAAGCCTCATGCTAAACTTATTCACATTCATTTTCCCTTCATCAAATAAAACTCCTTACAGTGACAAACTGAAAATAGAATCTTAGAGGCTTTTGCATTCATAAAGGACTGAAAAATCACTCTAACCTAAGTATACAGACTCTTCACATTGTCCACAGGCGTCTCACCCACAAGGCAGGTATAAATTCTTGCCTAGAGCGGCAGGAGGAGGCAGGAGTGCTGCTGCACTGAGTAGTGAGAGAAGAAATGCCTCTCAGCTCACTCAGGTATCAGTTTACACTACAGCAGCAGCTAACAGCAGCGTCTGACTCGACTCATAACTGATTCACTGACTGATTCATTCAGTTCCTTCAGCTTAATGATTCAAAGAACCACAGTAATGAGTCAGCGAGAGAAGGCACTCGTCCCAGGTCACTCAGGGATCCGAGTACAGCATCAGCTCATGAGTCCTGACTCTTCACTCTTAACTGATTCACTGATTCATTCAGTTCCTCTCTCTCTGCTACTGGTAACTGTGTGGGTGTAGAGACTGAGTCTAGCAGCCAGACATGGACTGCCCCCCAGGCCGCCTTTTATTTAGTGATTTAGGGCTGGTCTGGTGTCTGGTGTATTCAGGTTTGTTGTTGTACAGCAATGTAAAACACTAGGCTAGCTGATAAAAGTGCAATTAGAGAGCAGGCAAGCTGGTAAATATACACAGCATGATGCAGAGCTCGTCTGGAGGGTCCATGGGAAAAAAATCTGACTGGTCTCTCACCATTGTTATAATGACTGCATGTGCAGATAAGGTGTTAAACAGGTTGAAAAGTTTTGACAGTCCCTAGACTCCAGGAGGGCTGCTTTCTGACTTGTGTGAGAGACTGGCAGGGAAAGCAGTCCTATTAGCGGCAACTAGTCTCTGTGTAATGTGGGACTGCAATACAGATCAGCTCTCTGCTCCATCTCCTGCTATTCTCAGTCTCACTCCACTCCTCCTCTCTCTGGGCTAGTGCATGACAAAATCGCAATAGCAATCGCTAGCAATTTACAAATGTGACTTGATAATTTGGGCTGAGGCTGCCATGATAACGGGCCTCAAGTCTATGTTTCCCCCCAGGCCAAAAGGTCCCAGTCCTCCCCTGGTAGCACTGCAGCATAGTGTGTGTGTATAGTGTATGTCTACTGTGTGTGTATAGTGTGCGTGTGTACTGTGTGTGTGTACTGTGTATAGTGTGTGTGTTGTGTGCGGTGTGTGTGAGTGCATGCTGCAATAAGTATATTTTATGGTGAAATACTCTGCTGCATTACAACTATTTTCTGGTGAACCCATGCCGCAATAATTGTATTTTCAGATTTTCTGGTTCACCACAGGGGTGGGGGGTATGGGGCTGGGAGGCAATCACGGGGGAAGGGGCGCCACAGGATTTCTCGCCTGGAGTGACAAAATGGCTAGAGACACCCCTGACACTGTCACTTGAAATTTCTCTGTGGTGCATCACATTCACTTGATCATCTCTGAGATTTTTCTGCAAATTATTTGGACTTCACCTGTGGTAACTTCATCTGACTAAATAAGATGAGGAAACACAAACACACTGAACTCCATAGAGTGTCCCAGCTGATAAACTGTATCAGAAAAAAAAATCTTGGGGTTGAAGGAATTTCATGGAGAGCTTACAAACAGTGTTGTGCAGGAAAAAAACAGATGTGGCAGATGTGGAAAGGCAACAAAAGAATTTCTTCAGCATAGAAGCTTCCAGCGAGAACTGTGGATTTCATAATCGGAGAACCTGTGTCCAAATGTGTATTGAAAAAGAGTGGGGGATGAATAATAATTATTATTAGTATTTATATAGCGCTGAAATCTTCCGCAGGGCTGTACAGAGTATATTGTCTTGTCACTTAACTGTCCTTCAGAAGGGCTCA
Organism: Hyperolius riggenbachi; assembly: GCF_040937935.1. Lineage (NCBI taxonomy): Eukaryota > Metazoa > Chordata > Amphibia > Anura > Hyperoliidae > Hyperolius > Hyperolius riggenbachi. Next base: position 186,930,633 of record NC_090654.1, read on the forward strand.
CAATCTATTTCCTACCATAATCATATGTCTGTGTATGTATCGTAGACTAGGGTCAATTTAGGGGGAAGCCAATTAAGTTATTTGTATGTTTTTGGCATGTGGGATGAAACAGCAATGCCCGGAGGAAACCCTTGTAGACACGGGCAGAACATACAAACTCCGTAGAGATAGTACCCCATCTGGGATTCGAACTGGGATCCACTGCCTGCAAGGCGAGAGTGCAAGCCCAATCAGATTTCTTTGATTGATAAACTGCTTTCATACTCATATTATTGATGCCAAGGACCCCAAAGCTCACAGACTCGGTTATTTAGTAACTGTGTCAAGGTTAAAAAAAAGTGGGTGGTGCCACAAACAACTACATTTTTCAATGGGGAAATTAAAACTGCAGCCATTCTTACAAATGTTAATGGCAGGGTTCTTAACCTCCCTGGCGGTAAGCCCAAGCTGAGCTCGGGCTATGCCGCGCATGAGGATTTCTCAGGCCCTGCTGGGCCGATTTACTTACTTTTTATTTTGCAACACGCAGCTAGCACTTTGCTAGCTGCGTGTGCATTCCGATCGCCGCCGCCCCGCGCTCGAACGCTGCTGTTCGCCTCGCCGCGCTGCCCCCCCCCAGACCCCGTGCGCTGCCTGGCCAATCAGTGCCAGGCAGCGCTGAAGGGTGGTTCGGGACTCCCTTAGACGTCATCCCGCCCCGTCGCCATGGCGACGGGGGAAGCCCTTCAGGAAATCCCGTTCCTTGAACGGGATTTCCTGATCAAAGATCGCCGGAGGCGATCAAAGCAGGCGGGGGGATGCCGCTGTACAGCGGCTATCATGTAGGGAGCCCTAGGTTCGCTACATGATATAAAAAAAAATTAATTTAAAAAATAGTGTTGCTATGCCCCCTGGCGGTTCCTAATAGACCGCCAGGGAGGTTAAACTTAGCACAGTTGGTCACTGGGATTAATATTCAGGAAAGTGGGTGGTGCCGACAACAGCCAATCAAAATTCACCTACTAAATTTTAAGCGCAATTGCTGCCATTCTTACACTGTTAATGGCAAAGGCATCAAACCTGCTACAGTCGGTCTTTGGGTGACTGGGATTCAAATTCAGAAAAGGGGGCAAAGTCACAAACAGCCAATCACATTTGTTTGCTTGATTTCAATGGGAAAATTTAAACTGCTTCCATTCTCACGTTATTGATGCCAAGGAACCCAAAGCTCACACACTTGGTCATTGACTGACTGTGTGTCAAGGATAGAAAAAGTGGCTTGACACAACAACTAAATACATACCTAAGCAATGTCAGGTCTTCAGCTAGTTTTAGATGAAAAGGGTAACACATGACAGTGCGTTCCTCCTTCTCCTTTCCAGATATCTGCAACTGACCCACAGTATTGGAGCAGCACATTGACATTGATTTATAACTTCTCATCACTCCTTGGGCTTGATTCACAAAAGCGTGATAACTGCAATCACGGCAGTTATCACGCGATCTGCCGCGCGATCCCGTGTGTTTCATGCAAACGTTCGGTTATCATGCGGAGTATTCCTTTACGCACGCAAACCTTCACGCGTGGCAGATTGCGTGATAACTGCCGTGACAGCAGTTATCACGCGTCTGTGAATCAAGCCCCTTATGTGTACATGCATTTACAGTGATGTGTTGTTTTAAGAATGCTAGTTTCTGATTCTCATTTCACTTATAAAGTACAATTGTGACACAGATTTGCTTTAAATCCAATTCCAGGAAGATGTATTTTAGTCTGTATAGTGCAGTAAGGGGGTCAGATTTTATTATTCTGTATCCCCATCTGTTAACCTCTGTAAGAGTTATAAACAAATCATTTTATTTCTTGTAAAACGGAAGAGAGATACAATTCCTAGTTTTTATTGCTATCCTTTATGTCTATCCCTGGGTCTACCAGTTTCCATATTTAGGCACAGTTGTAGATAATTTTTCTTATTGTCTGAACTTCTTTTGAATGTTATATGTTGTCCTGTGTTCCCATTTGTGAGAAATGCCATCACTTCTTTACCAAGCAGGACACAAGGCAATCTATTCAATAATGACAGAGAATAGAACAAATAAGAGTGTGTACACACATCTAATTTTCACTGGCCAGTGATTGGCCAGTAAAATGGGCTAATAATTGGACAGGCAAAATTGGATGTGTATGTACCCTAAAGCATATTTTTGTTGCATGGTAAAGGGTTAAAAGGCCTGAAATAAGCTGTCCACTGATGGTACACAGTTTTTCAATTATGACTGGCCAATCACTGACCAATCACTGACCAATTTGATCTACCCAATTTGTTTTGGCCAAGAACCTACTGTATTTGTTAGGTGTATTCCATAATGGGTATTAAATGCTTTTCCAACATTTCTTGAAGCTTTTAATTCACGATTGAAACTGGTACAAATGTATTGTCATAGGGAACGCAGGGGGGAGGGGGGTTAAAGCTGCCTAAATCCCCCTTCAGACCAGGGCCGGTGCAGTGTCTGGGGACAGGCACAAGGTGAGGCCCCAGACTATCTTCTGGTATCCTGCAGCTCACAGCATTTCCCCCTTTGTTTTCCTGCTGCATTTGACTTTGGCTGTAGCAACAGCGTGTGTACAGAGCATGGGGCATCTCTGGAGAGCTTAACGTGAACCAGAGACAAAGCACCCTCATGTATTTTACCATATATATCACTGGGAACATTAGAGAAAACACCTATCCTACTCTCTGTTTCATTCTTCACTGTTCAGCTTGCATCTTATCAGCCCTGATAAAATCTCCGACTGAGCATTGTCTGGCTTTGCTATAACGACTCAGCTATAATGATTCCTGAGCAGAGCCACAAGGGGGCAAGCTTGGGCTTGAAAAGACACCAGAGAACACAGACCAAGCTATAATGATTCCTGAGCAAAGCCAGACTGAATGCTCAGTCAGGATTTTATCAGGGCTGATAAGAAGCAAGCTGAACAGTGAAGAATCAAAAAGAGAGCAGGGTAGGTGTTTTCTCTAATGTTCCCACTGATATATATGGTAAAATACATGAGGGTGCTTCATCTCTGGTTCACTTTAAAGTGTAACTGTCGGGCATAAAATAAAAAAATCAATTATTTATTTTTATCTAGTAAACAAGTAATAAGTAATGCTAACCAGGCAATCCAAAAGTTAAAATCACTATTACTTTTCTTGTTGATAAATGATCATTCCCCAGTTTACCTGACTCTTATTTGGCACACACACAATTTGGTACACAAAAAGGAAGTTGCCGGGCATGCTGGGTTGTCCTGTTTCTCTACTTCCCCTCAGACTTACAGTGAAGGAAATAATTATTTGACCCCTCACTGATTTTTTAAGTTTGTCCAATGACAAAGAAATGAAAAGTCTCAGAACAGTATAATTTCAATGGTAGGTTTATTTTAACAGTGGCAGATAGCACATCAAAAGGAAAATCGAAAAAATAACCTTAAATAAAAGATAGCAACTGATTTGCATTTCATTGAGTGAAATAAGTTTTTGAACCCTCTAACAATAAAAGACTTAATACTTAGTGGAAAAACCCTTGTTTGCAAGCACAGAGGTCAAACGTTTCTTGTAATTGATGACCAAGTTTGCACACATTTTAGGAGGAATGTTGGTCCTCTCCTCTTTGCAGATCATCTCTAAATCCCTAATGTTTCGAGGCTGTCTCTGTGCAACTCTGAGCTTGAGCTCCCTCCATAGGTTTTCTATTGGATTAAGGTCCGGAGACTGACTAGGCCACTCCATGACCTTAATGTGCTTCTTCTTGAGCCACTCCTTTGTTGTCTTTGCTGTATGTTTTGGGTCATTGTCGTGCTGGAACACCCATCCACAACCCATTTTCAGTTTCCTGGCAGAGGAAAGGAGGTTGTCGTTCAGGATTTCACAATACATGGCTCCGTCCATTTTCCCGTTAATGCGATTAAGTTGTCCTGTGCCCTTAGCAGAAAAACACCCCCAAAGCAAAATGTTTCCACCCCCATGCTTGACAGTGGGGACGGTGTTTTGGGGGTCATAGGCAGCATTTTTCTTCCTCCAAACACAGCGAGTTGAGTTAATGCCAAAGAGCTCTATTTTGGTCTCATCAGACCACAGCACCTTCTCCCAGTCACTCACAGAATCATTCAGGTGTTCATTGGCAAACTTCAGACGGGCCTGCACATGTGCCTTCTTGAGCAGGGGGACCTTGCGAGCCCTGCAGGATTTTAATCCATTGCGGTGTAATGTGTTTCCAATGGTTTTCTTGGTGATTGTGGTCCCTGCTAATTTGAGGTCATTCACTAACTCCTCCCGTGTAGTTCTAGGATGCTTTTTCACCTTTCTCAGAACCATTGACACCCCACGAGGTGAGATCTTGCGTGGAGCCCCAGAGCGAGGTCGATTGATGGTCATTTTGTGCTCCTTCCATTTTCGAACAATCGCACCAACAGTTGTCACCTTCTCTCCCAGCTTCTTGCTAATGGTTTTGTAGCCCATTCCAGCCTTGTGCAGGTCTACAATTTTGTCTCTGACATCCTTGGACAGCTCTTTGGTCTTTCCCATGTTGGAGAGTTTGGAGTCTGCTTGATTGATTGATTCTGTAGACAGGTGTCTTTTATACAGGTGACTAGTTAAGACAGGTGTCCTTAATGAGGGTGACTAATTGAGTAGAAGTGTCTAACCACTCTGTGGGAGCCAGAACTCTTAATGGTTGGTAGGGGTTCAAAAACTTATTTCACTCAATGAAATGCAAATCAGTTGCTATCTTTTATTTAAGGTTATTTTTTCGATTTTCCTTTTGATGTGCTATCTGCCACTGTTAAAATACACCTACCATTGAAATGATACTGTTCTGAGACTTTTTATTTCTTTGTCATTGGACAAACTTACAAAATCAGTGAGGGGATCAAATAATTATTTCCTCCACTGTAACTAATGCAGCCTGATTGGCTGAAGCCTCTTTACCTACTGTTTTTCCCTCCCACACCTCTGTTTCTCTCTGATTGTCCAATATTTCTCATGCTGAGACAATGCACTTTCTATAATGGAGGGCGGGCAATGCATACACAATCAGGCAGAGGAGAGTAAGGGAGGAAATGACACCAGGATTGCCTTCAAAATAGCCACAGTTAAAATGAGAAATGCTAAAAAGCATTTTTTTCTTTTTACTGTATAAATATCACTAAAATCAAAACATGGACAGTGCAATACATATGTTATGTAAGTAGAGAAAGTATTTATCTACTTATATATGTGTTTTTTTTCTGAGATAGTATGGCTGACAGCTCCTCTTTAAGAGTCAGGTATAAGCACAGCCCTGTGCCCTGCTGTGTGAATGCGTCACTTTCCCCTTCATTAGCAATGTCGACTGTCTTCATTATCTGTATCCAAACTGCTCCTGATCGATCCCGTTGTCGATCGGGAGCAGATCGGGCATTTAGGAATAATCGTCAGATCCTGTCAGTTTGACGGGAAATTGCATTAGACATCACTGGGCACCCCTGCGAAACTTTGGATGGGCCCCCCCCCCCGCGAAACTTTGGATGGTGCCCCCCCACCCCCACCTCCCTCGCTTAGTCGCTTTCTGCACAGGAAAATTGAGGACCAATGTGTTTTCCCCATGCAGATAAAAACACTTATGCTGGGTACACACTATGAGATTTTATGGTCGATTTACTGTCAGATTGATTATTTCCAACATGTCCGATTTCCTTTCCGATCGATTACCGAGCATTTTCCGAGCGATTTCCGTTAACTTTAATAGAAAATCAATCGAAAAATGCTCGGAAATCGATCAGAACGCCAATCGCACATGTTGGAAATAATCGATCTGACAGTAAATCGACCATAAAATCTCATAGTGTGTACCCAGCATTAGACTCAAAGGAAACATCAGGCAATCTATGCTACCCCTAGATCTACTTACCCGGGGCTTCTTCCAGCCCCTTGCAGCCGACACGTCCCTCGTTGCAGCTCTGCTCCCAGTACATACATACACACACAGCCGTATTATTTTACTAGATGAGAGCACATGCTATATGGAGGAACAACAATTAAATGCTGAACATAAGATATATTATTCACAGAAACGTTGGCAAAACATTCAGAATGTCACTGATTTTGACTCAGTATGAGACAACAAGTTCTCAATGAGGCAGCGACAGTCAGACATCAATCTTATCTTACCCACTCCATTGTGTTGTAAAAGTAATCAGACACCATACCCTGCTGTGTGTGATAAGAATCTAGGAATGCTGGATAAGGAACAGTCTACAACTTTTTTTCAAAATGTGACTCCTTTGTTTGTAAGGTTGTACATGAAGTCATCAGAACTTTGCAGCAGTGAGGGACAGATGTTTTTTACGAACCCTGGGGAGCAGGGACAGTGTACAAATTCCAAAGTGTGTATGACTCCTTATCTGTGTGGTGGACATATTCAGTCAACATAACAATGGTGCGAGAGCAGAGTACGTTTTTTCTCTCCATGCCCTTAGTCTCTCAAACTTTTATCATTGTATGCATACCGGGCGTTTAGAACATAGGAGCTACTGTAACAGATCGGTAACCAAAAAAGTCACCAATTTCCACTCAAATCTCATATACAATTCGGGGCAGACCTTTCTTTTAACACAAACATTTTAGTCAAAAATTCATAGGATGATTTTGAGAAAAAAAATCACACAATACACACCAAGGCTGATTTTTATCCAGGACAATGAATATGTTTTAATATTTAAATCTGAACAGCAAATGATGTTGAACACCTGCATATAACACAAGATATGCAGTTCAAAGCATAGAAAAGCAAAAGGCATGTCCAATACAACTATGCACAAACTAGTTCCGATGCTTGTTCAGCATTTCATTCATCACCCCCGACCTTCGGATTGAGGAGACGGGGGCAAAACCAAGGGTTTAAAGCAGCAATGGTTCATTCTTTTCATCCTTACAGTAAATGAAAGCAGATAAAATATCTTAAGTCACAGAGCATAGAACAATTCACAAGTCTGATGCAGATAAAACGAAACAGCACCATTTGCAATTCCATTTTTTTTAAACAAGTACTTGAAAAGTCAACATTGTAAAACTACTGTACAGAAATGCCATGAAATCCTTAGTATTTTTTGGGCACAGCAGAGTCTATAACATCACTTGCAACAGTTCCAACATTCACGGGATGGACCCAAACCTTTGGCCTCGAAAGGAGAGGAACAAAATGGACATGGTTTGTACAAAAGTAATCATATAAGAGGCATGATTGGAGTAAATGAGCACAATGATTTTGTAGAAACCTCATATGCTTATAATTTTGATATGATGGCTAAATCTATTCAGTGCAACTCCTTCAATATGGTGAATCTTTTTCATATTTGAAAAACCTTCCTTCTTTTTCTAACTCATCTAGAAACATTCTGAATTATGGTCTTTCTCTGGTCAGTCTACCTATAACCAATATCTCAGTCATTCTTTATATCCCTTAGAAACTCTGGTGGTGATTTGTCGGTTCCACCACTACCATAACTTACCTTGGTCTCTTGCTCCTCCTGCTGCAAAATGGTGTTCCTACTGTGGCTTATGTTCCTGAACATTTACAGCCCAAGTTCTTGAATACATCAGAAGGTAGGGACCAAATAAATAATGCAAATAAACTTCAGTATTGATCCCCCATTCTAAGCATACTTAGCTATGAGTACACAAACTTTTCCTGACCTTCAAGGCATATGCACAATGATCTCATTACTAAAACTGTTGTGGACTAAACAATGACGTCACATTTGGGTGGACTGACCTTTTAATAATTTGTGTTTTTGCAATAAATCCATCCTTCCTGTTTAGACCTTTTCACAATGAAACTTAGTGAGGGACAACTTTCCTATTGTTAAGCAGAATTTTTGTCTATGCGTTATATACAGCAGAATGTAAAGTTCTCTCAACTAAAGCAAATTGCTCCTGTTCTATGCTGCTTCTTTCTATGGCTGTCCTCATAAATTTTCCTGTGTGTAACTGGAGTAAGGGTGAAACTCAAGCCTTGGTATCAACACTGTAGAACATGATCTTTCAGCCTCTACAGCAGGTGCTTTTTTGAGTGGCACTTTTCATAGACTAGGACCTCCAACGAAGTGTCTTTTACTACAACTCAGGTCAGTTTAAAAAGCTTCACAGTTACTGAAGATCATCTCATAAAGCACAAATCATAGATGTCCATCCAAGATTTTCATGATAAATCAGCCCTACCAAGCTCAATGAAGATACTAGTTGCCTCCCCCCAAAAAGGAAATCTATGTATTAGCCATACCTCAATTCCAACAGATATCTGTGCAGACATTAAAGGGATACTGTAGGGGGGTCGGGGGAAAATGAGCTGAACTTACCCGGGGCTTCTAATGGTCCCCTGCAGACATCCTGTGACCGTGCAGCCGCTCACCGATGCTCCGGCCCCGCCTCTGGTTCACTTCTGGAATTTCTGACTTTAAAGTCAGAAAACCACTGCGCCTGCATTTCCGTGTCCTCGATCCCGCTGATGTCATCAAAAGCGCACAGCGCAGGCCCAGTATGGTCTGTGTCTGCGCAGTACACTCCTAGTGACATCAGCGGGAGTGAGGACACGGCAACGCAGGCGCAGTGGTTTTCTGACTTTAAAGTCAGAAATTCCAGAAGTAAACCGGAGGCGGGGCCGGAGCATTGGGGAGTGGCTGCGCCAACACAGGATGTCTGCGGGGGACCATTGGAAGCTAAGTTCAGCTCATTTTCCCCCGTCCCCCCTACAGTATCCCTTTAAATGGTCAAGAAGGAAGCACGGGCTATACAGGTTAACTCTGGTGCATGTATACACTTCTCAAATAAATGCTTTTATTAAAACTGTGCAGACAAGTGCACAATTGTCCTTATCACAACTAGTCACTGTTATGGAAGAGCAATAATGTTGTAGATCTGGTCTGCTGTATCAAAGTCTAATGCTGGAAATACATGGTGCGTTTCCGTGGCTCGATTCTGCCGCCCAATCGATTCCCCGCTTGACCCCACAGGCAATTCTCTTATCTTCTGCTAGTTTTCCTTATCTTTTTCCATTGTCCACAATGCGGAATCGAGCGTGGAATTGGTCGGGCGGGTGATCGAACATGTCGGAAATGATCAATCGAGCCATCTAAATGGCTCAATCGAGCCGCGGAAACGCACCGTGTATTCCCAGCATTATGTAGGCTGATGTGCCTGTGCTTGTTCAGGTGTCTATTGTAATGGTACCTCAATAAACCTAGCACTGTTTATGAACTGGCTATCCTACGGACATATTTAATAGCAAAACTCAGCAGTGTACAGCAACTCAAGTTAAGCCAACAAGACTTGTCCTTCATTGACTAAGAGAATATGAACTACTGAAAGCTACCCGACTACTATGGGCTTATGCTTATAAAAACAGCGTAAAATTCGTCCCCAGCAATAGCTGACAGCCGAATTATGTCTTTGGGCTTTGCCTTGCGCTCAAATTTCCTGCCACCTTAACTACATGGATGTGTAAAAAGAGCCTTGTTTCATGTTAGGTTGAACTTGCATGATATTGCATATAGCCTGGACTATAAGGCTTGCAGAATGTAGTGATTACACTTGGAAAAGGGAATTAACGCACAATGGTGACCATTTAAATACTGTACAGCAGAAGCCAAAAGTGGATGTCAAAGAGATTCTGGGGTAATTATACCATAAATTATAAATAAAATAAATAATGCTGTCCTCATTCATGCTGGCGTCCCTTCACCACCCACCTCCTGGCATGTACCCCGGGGACTCCCTCAAACGGTGGACTTAGCAAGAGCCTGCTGGACGATTCTCGTATGATCCCTTGATCTTGCTTCACAATAAGAGCCAGAGTGGCTTTATATTCAATATGCTAGCACTCGCAGCAATCACACATGGATGAGTCTGGTCGCACTGAACTGTGTGTGCTAACCCAGTCACTGCTGAGCTACACAGCGTTGAATTTTTTTTTCTTCATGTGTGCCAACGGAATATGCTTCTGAATGCAATTTTGAACTGGCTTGTGAACCAATGAGTGTTCTCTTGTGATTTACTACTGCTGCTTATGTGCTAGCTTTGCATACTGCTGGCTGATTGACGCTGCTTCAACACTAACCTGCTACTGAATGTTTGAATACAGCTTGAACTTATGCAGGAGATTGTGCCATGCTTTGAGTGACAGGATCCAACACATAATTGAGGATTATCTTTCTGTCCACGGTGACTTTCCATCAATGTGTGTGCCTATCTGAAAGTGGAGGAATTGCTCATCATTTTATAAGCCTGCTACACAGCTGTTTATTGAAAGCAAATTTTGGATGTACTACCACCTGCTCTGCCTTGGCAGTCTGAATGTTCAAAAATCTTTTTCGAAGGAAGCTTCCATCCTTTTCAATATTTCCTAAGATTTTTTCCAAACACATTGTTGCTGGACTTTTTTGTGGGCAAAGTAGGGGGTCCTCTGGGATAGTGGGGGGGGGGGGGGGGGGGGGGGGGGTTGGGTGGCATAGGATGCTGACGTGATTTTATATGGTTATATGGTTTTTAGATTTGTGTTTAATATACGTACAATAAAGTTTTTGCAATTTGATACAAATATTTGTTCTCCTTGGTGGCATACCTCTCCTACTCCATAACTCAAAAATGTACACAATAAAATAAATAATATCCCAGATCAGCTTGATGTACAGTAATTACATATCAAAACTGTTACTGCCCCTGTCTGGTTCTAACAGACTTCATGTAGATGTAAAAATATTATTCATGTAGCTTCTAATGACAATGTTATTTAGAATAGGAATCACAGCTAGTGTTCAGGTTTTGAAGCTGTAGGGCTGCATATATTCAAATCAATATTTTAAGGCACATGCTCAGAATAACGCATTATCGTATTTGTTGTACTATAAGACGCTCCTGACCATAAGACCCAAAAGCATTTACAGAACAAAAACCGGGGGAAAAAATATAAACCTGGTGCATCCATGGTGAAGGAGCATCTTGTAGATTATGCCCCCTTTGTACCTCATGCCCCCTTGTACCTCTTGTGTCTCCCTGTGTCCTCCTCTGTTCCCCTTGTGTTCTTCTGTGTCCCCAATGTGTCCACCTCTGACCACCTTGTTTCCTTCTCTATGCCCCTTTGTGCCCCCCTTGTGTCCTCCTCTATGCCTCTTTGTGTGCCCCTGTGTCCTCTGGTTGTCCCCTTGTGTCCTCCACTGCATGGGCACAGTACAGGGAGTAACAGACATAGATGCAGCATGGAGGTTCATATTGGCAGGCATTCACAAGTTAGGAACTCCCTGCATTCAGACTATAAGATGCAGTGACTTTTCCCCCCACTTTTGGGGGAGAAAAAGTTTTATAGTCCAAAAAATATAATATTTTTGCTTACTGTGGTTTAACATCATTGGGAGCCCAAGACTGCATTGCCACTGGTGATAGTCATAATAAGAGTTACAGCTTTTTATACATCAGAAATAAAGATGCAACGTGAAGGCAGGGAACTACTTTACTGTAGATGATACTGAACATCACATGACCGGCATGCTAGGGAGTGTAGACAGCTTTATGAATCTGAATTGTCTCAATGCCAAGCTGAAACGACAAGCATGGAGTATCTAGGACCTGGCTCTGACACCAGAAGGTAATGTAGCTAAAATACTTACACATTCAATCTAATGTATAAAGTGAGCACGGATTGTAAATGATAATATTTTTAAATACAAGATCCTTTATACAAACTTATGTTTGCTTCAAAAAAATATTTTCTGGGCCTGCCCTTTTTATATTTGTAAAATAAATAAATATGAACACGTTTTCACACACAAATATGTTGGAATGTGTAGGCAACCTATAAAATAATTTAAAAAGATTGATAAGAAATAACAGTATGGTGAAAGAAGTGTGTTTACCATTTATTACCCAATTATTTACTGTTCTGCTCTTGAGAAGATTAACTTCTCCTGGGAGAATTTCTGCTGCAAGGATAATTCAGGGAGAAGCACATGATTCATTTACAGTATCCCATGATTGACTTGTACCTCTCTGATTGGCTGGTGATGATTAACTCATTACTCTGATTATGTCTCAGTCTTGCTTCCTGTGTAGCTTAATTATGACCAGCTAATCAGAGAGGTGCAAATCAATCACATGGTAACTGGATCACGTCTTTCTCCATGAATTCTCCTCACAAAAGAAAGTCTCCTAGGAAAATTAAAAATATTTCTTCTGCACACTTATTACGGGTAATTACTGTGCGTAAATCAAGTCTACTTTTGGAATGAAGAAGAGCTGCAATAAGGCATAGCAGTCTATTTGGATAGTCACTCAGAAGGCAGCAGAGAATTGTTCAACGGTTCCTACTATTTTATGTAGCCTGTTCATTCTCAGTTTGCCTCAATCGCCTCACCACAAACCCCTCAGCAAATTATAGGTAAAATCCTTTTCAGTCCTTGCCAGAGTTTCTTATAACCCCTGTATATCTCTGCAATTAGACATATAGTCAGTGTGAGATACATTTACAAACCATGTACACTTGTCCTGTTCCAAGGTCTTTAGGCCACAGAGTTTTCAACAACTGCATGAACTTTTATTGGACTATTAATCTAATATATGGCTTTATAATTAATACTTAGAATTGTTTTGAATGTTTACCATTTGCTGGCTCTTTCATTGCTCATATTCTGGATCTGACATATCACTATATGTATGTGGACAGCATAACTGCATTTAACATCGGAATAAAAATGTGCACACATTTTGGTAAGTTTTTGCTAAGATATGTTGCTCCAATATCAAATTGCTTCATACATTTTATATATATTTTATAGAAGACAAAAATAATTTCTTTAAGGTGCTATACTTTATAAATCCTACCTGCCAAACAAAAGAAAGTACTCTTTCTGGACGGCGTAAATACATTTCAGCATTAGTACTATTGCTTATCCATTGAATTTGTAGGCTATAGTCAGGCATAAATTACACAGTTTAGAAGAAGGAGAACAGCAGTTTGGGAAATCAAACCATCCAGACATGTATGGGTTCGGCATGCAGGTCCATTATATCCATATTTCCTAAAATGTATAGACTCATTTGATATTACAAAATACAAAAATAGTTTTTCAGAACTTTCATTTACATTCCATTTACAATGAGAGCGTAAAATAACTTAAAACGTCATCATTATTCAAGAACTAAAATACTTGGGAGTGCCAAAAACATAAAATAAAACCAAAGAGGAATAAAAATAAAAATGAAAAGTAAAGTACAGAGTTTGTAGTACGATAATGGGGTCAAGCAGCATACTGTACATTTGGGTACGGCATACATTCAATACTAGAGCATTGTCTCTAGTTTGACAAAAGCAAGGCAGTGTTTTTGGCGGGCTGATCTTTCTTGGAAATAAAGTGAAATGTGCATTGAAACCCAAAATTCACTATATCAACCATCAAGGCTATGTACGATATAATTCAGTACTGATTCTCACATGGTCATGACGGGGAAAATCTACAAGGTCTTCATTCTTGTTTTGTTATAAAACAACAATGTTCAAAATGTGGGCTGATCATTGGGGTCTAATTTACATAGTAACACGAAGGGCTCTGGAGGGAAATAATACTAGGAAATAATACAATTTTTGCTCTTCCTCCTTTTCCTGCTATGTAGCTGTCCTCGACCACCCAGAGTGGAAGACTTGGGTATACCACCAGAGCACTGGCCATACTGGTGCATTAGGTCATCACTGGTTACGTATCTCAGACGAGTTGGTTGTGGAATTGGTTCTCCTAAGAAATATCCTTCATTGTCTGACTCTGATGAAGAGGAACAGGTGGAGCACCAATCATATTCATTCATTTGTGGGCCAAACCTGTCCAAGAGGTGGTTTTGCAATGCCATATCGGAAGCAGTCCTTTGATATCGGTTGTACATTTCTCTTCTGAGGGCTTGATCCATCTGATCTCTGCCTCCTCTTTGCTGCATAAAGCGTTCATAGTCCTCTCTGGCTCTCAACATTGGATTCTCTTTTATTTTACTGCACTGATCAGTGGCTAAGTGAAGAGCATTGTCTGAACGAGAACGCCTTGACCTCCTTTGATGATGATGATGGCGATAATGCTGTTCATTGTCTCTTGTCTGAGTTCTCCTCCTTGTCCGCTCACTCATTGGAGCCATTTTGACGCTACCCTGGCCTGGCATGTCATTGACACCGTCATCAAACTGAAATGACTGATGCATTCTAGCGTGGGGTGGAAGGTCCCTGTATTTGACAGGGTTGCCCAGATCCCGAGCCATTTCTTGATACTGCTGTGCAGAGAGAAGACTACGAACAGACTCTACACTACGAAACTGTGAGGATGAGTTCAGGGTTCCCATGTTGCTCAGTTTCTCTGAAACATTCATTCCAGAATCTTTGCTCAGATCTGGCATTGAAAAACGGGAGAGATGTTCCTGACGTTTAGGGCCCCCATCCATGGATGCACCTAACAATAAAAAAAGAACAATATAATTAATACAGAATTTGATTAACACAATTAATCTAAACAATAATATAAAAAAAATACAAAAGTAACTGAAGCCAGACATTCCTGTACCTTACTCAAAGCTTAAACATTCATTTAGCAAATGCTACAACAGAATCTTTATTTCTGTACCCACAGAGAATTTTCATATAATTCTAATTAGCACAGCTGTAAAGGAACAGGGAATTTTATGAAAAACATAATAAAAGCTTTTGTTTATGGATATCTCTGGAAATTAAAACTCATCTTCCTGTTTGTTTCTGACTAAAGATTATTTCAATGATGATGGCACGACATGGCGCAGCCAGTCACTATATATAAGAGGGTTCACTAGCTCTACTGCAAGTTATTCTTAGCACAGTACAACAGCTAGCTAGGTGAGACAGTGACTGTGACATGAGAAAACTGCAAGCCCATTTACCGTATTCTGCTGTGTTTACTGTTTGGCAAAGTTACAACGTTAATTTCAAAAGCTGAAATATAGGCTGCTCTCAACTCACAGTAGGATTGTGTTCTGAAAATGTATTTCATGTAATTTCGATTTTGCACAATTTAAATAAACAATACCTATTTAAAACAATGTTTTATACTTGTGTTTTGTATGGCACTGATATCTTCTGCAGTGCTTCATAGAGTACGTAGTCATGTCACTGAATGTCCCTGAGAGGGGCCTACAATCTAATTCCTACCCTAGTCATATGTTCATCATCATCTAAGAAGGAAGTTAATTAACGTAACTTGATGTATTTGGAATGTGGGAGGAAACCAGAGTTTCCGGAGGACACCCACATGGAAAGAACATACACAGTCCATGAAGATAGTGTTTGGGTCCACATTCGAACCAGGAAGCCAGTGCTGCAAAGCGAGAGAACCAGGGATGTGGTGCTGCAAGATGTGTGAAACAAGGATTGAGCGCTATCCACTACACCACTGTGCTACCACATGTTCCTCATGTATAATGGTGACCATGTTTGCATACTGACATTCTACTAAAAGGAATGATGGAAAACTATTTTAGCTATATTTACCAACAAGTCTCGTTGTGCTGGCAGGAAAGATCTAAACTACACCAAATCTTTGTAAAGTACTACATGAAGGATTTGCTGAATCTGCACCACACCTCTCACAACCTCATGTCCGCAGGATACATAAACTTGGTCACTCCCAGGGTGCACCTCAAGACCTTTGAAGCCAGAGCTTTCAGTCATGCTGCCCCTACCCTTTGAAACTCCCTACCACACCCATTAAAGACAGCCCCATCCCCAGAGTTATAGGAATACAGAGGCGCCAAAAGAATAAAAGTATCTAAAAAGTTTAAAAATAGAGAAGGCAGTGGTGTACTTACCCCCTCCAAGCAGGCACAAGATAATATTAATGTAATATCAGTTTTTTTCTACACTTCACAAGATCATACAACGCGTTTTGCAGGACTGACCCTGCTTCTTCAGGCAATAAGGATGGAGAATGTACAAACAGGTCTGTAATTCAGCTAAGCGCCTCTGCCTGCCAGACGCGCTTGGCTGAATCACAGACCTGTTTATGTGGATATCTCTAGAGAAATATGGAATACCGAGACACCTCATAATCCTTATAAAGAAATTCTATGAGGATTATACATGCCAGGTTGTTTACAATAGCATGCTAAGTGATCCAATAAAAATCAACTCAGGAGTCAAACAGGGTTGCACCCTCTCCTCCACTATCTTCCTGATAGTAATAGATCTGGTCATGGGGAAGACATGCATTGAAAATAGAACTGGACTACAATGGGGGCTGATACAACATATAGAGGATCTCGACTTCGCAGATGATGTTTGCTTACTTTCCCAAAATTTCTAACATATGGCAATAAAGTTAGCCCATCTACTAGAGGAGAGCAGGAAGGGGGGGGGGTTTGACAATTAACTGCAAGAAAACTAAAGACAGCAATGTAGATCCTAAACGGAAGTTTCAGATATATGGAAAGCACATACTGTAGATACTGTAACAGAGTTTCAGTATCTGGGCAGCCTGATGACAATGGTTGGTGGTGCCAGTGCTGATGTTGAAAGCTGGATCAAGAAGGTGAAAGCTGCCTTTGTACAACTGTATCAAATGTGGATATCCCATGATATTTCCACAGAAACCAAACTGAGAATATTCCATAGCAATGTGAAGACAGCCCTTCTATATGAATGTGAGACATGGAAGGTGACAGCAGATATAACAAAAAGCCTCCAAACCTTTATAAACCGCTGCCTTCGAAGAATACTAAATATCTGGTAGCCAAATGTAATTTCCAATAAAGAGCTGTGGGAAAGAACCCAAGAACAACAAGTGGACTTGCAGATCAAACGCAGAAAGTGGAAATGGATTGGCCATACTCTTCGCAAGGACAAATCAGTTGAGAAAGAAGCCTTAAGCTAGGTACACAATATAAGATTTTCTGGCAGATTTAATGTCAGATTGATTATTTCCAACATGTCCAGTCTGATTTTTGATCGATTTCCGAGCATTTTCCGATCGATTTCATATTGAAGTGAACAGAAAGCAGTCGGAAATTGATCGAAAAATGATTGGAAATCAGATCGGACATGTTGGAAATAATTGATATCTCATAGTGTGTACCTAGCATTAAAATGGAATCCTCCAGGCAGCAGAAAAAGAGGATTGATTATTTCCAACATGTCCAGTCTGATTTTTGATCGATTTCCGAGCATTTTCCGATCGATTTCATATTGAAGTGAACAGAAAGCAGTCGGAAATTGATCGAAAAATGATTGGAAATCAGATCGGACATGTTGGAAATAATTGATATCTCATAGTGTGTACCTAGCATTAAAATGGAATCCTCCAGGCAGCAGAAAAAGAGGAAGACCAAAGATAACTTGGAGAAGTGTGAAGGGAGAACTAAAGAAGGCAGAGATATCATGGTCCGAGATAGAAAAAATCACCCAGGACAGAAACCTGTGGTATACATTTGCTGAGGCCCTTTGCTCCAGTGGGAGGCACCGGATTAAGTAAGAAAGTAATTAGATTAATTAACCACTTCACCTCAAAGGGTTTTTCCCCTTAACTTTCTGGGCGATAATCCCGAGCTGAGCTCGGGGTATATCGCGCAGGAGGATTTCTCAGGCCCTGGTGGGCCGATTTGCATAATTTTTTTTTGTTACACGCAGCTAGCACTTTGCTAGCTGCGTGTAACTTCCGATCGCCGCCGCTTGCCGCCGATCCCCGCCTTGCCGCGCAGCCCCCCCCCCCCCGGACACCCTGCGCAGCCTGGCCAATCAGTGCCAGGCAGCGCTGAGGGGTGGATCAGGTGGGGGGATGCCGCTGCGCAGCGGCTATCATGTAGCGAGCCCAGGGCTCGCTACATGATTTAAAAAAATTAAAAAAAAAAGTGCTGCGCCCCCTCCTGGGCGATGCAATTGTATCGCCCAGAAGGTTAAAAAACCACAGCAATTTTCACTCAGCGCTCCTTCCATTCATTCGCCTATAACTTTATTACTACTTATCACAACAAAACAATCTATGTCTCGTTTTTTACACCACCAATTAGACTTTCTTTGGGGGGCACTTTTAGCTAAGAATTATTTTATTCTAACTCTGTTTTAACGGGAATAATAAGAAAAGATGTAAAAAATTCATTATTTCTCAGTTTTCAGCAATGATATTGCAACGTTTAAAATTTTCCCTATCACAATGTATGGCGCCAATATTTTATTTGGAAATAAAGGTGCATTTTTTTCAGTTTTGCATCTATCCCTAATTACAAGCCCATAATTTATAAAGTTATTGTAATATATCCTCTTTTACATATTAAAAAAGTTCAGTCCCTAAGGTAACTATGTATTTTTTTTTTTTATAAAAAAAAAAAAACATTTGGTAACTTTAGGGGAGTGTGGGAAGTCAGGGGTTAATTTAAAAAAAAAAAAAAAGGTAACTAGGTATCATTTACTGACAAAAAAGGGGGATGTCATTTTACAATATGGCCACAAGATGTCGTTGGTGGTGAATTCAGTTTGCGTACTATTAGTACGGAAACCGGAAGGACTGCGTGGCTGGGATTTGTGAATGGCAGAGCCGTCTGAATAGACGGCTGTGGTCATTCACACGGGAAATTAGATCAATGAATGGGAACTGTGTTCCCATTCATTGATCTAGCAGCTAACGATCGGCGGTAATGAGCGGCAGTACTGAGTGTGGGGGCAAGCGGGGGGTGCGGCGGGAGGGACGTAGTAGCTACGCCCCTGCACAAAGTTGTGGCATAAATTTGCAGGGGCATAGTTACTTGTCCCGACAGAGAAGAAGTGGTTAAATAATATCAACAATCCGTAAACAGTAAATATTCAAAGCCAGGAAGTGAAAGTCACTGCACAGAAACCTTTGAAGGCGCTCTTTATTAGTATTATTATTATTTAGTATTTATATAGCGGCAACATCTTCCGCTTCGCTGTACAGCGTTTTTATTGTCTTGTCACTAACTGTCCCTCATAGGGGCTCACAATCTAATCCCTACCACAGTCATATGTCTGTGTATGTGTAGTGTATGTATCGTAGTCTAGGGGCAATTTAGGGGGAAGCGAATTAACTTATCTGTATGTTTTTGGGATGTGAGAGGAAACCAGAGTGCCCAGAGGAAACCCGTGCAGACACAGGGAGAACATAAAAACGTTATGCAGATAGTGCTCTGGCTGGGATTCAAACCAGGGACCCAGCGCTGCAAGACAAAAGTGCTAAGCACTACACCACCATGTATAGATCAAAATATAGCTAAACAAATACCTACGCATTTCACACAAAGGACCTGATGCACAAACAGTCGATAAATTTGCTGTGCGGAGGCAGCTAATTGCACAGCATACTGTTCTGGCTTAAAGAGACACTGAAGCGAAAAAAAAATTATGATTTGTATGTGTAGCACAGCTAAGAAATAAAACATTAAGATCAGATACATCAGTGTAATTGTTTCCAGTACAAGAAGAGTTAAGAAACTGCAGTTGTTATCTCTATGCAAAAAAGCCATTAATCTCTACGACTTTCAAAGTCGTGGAGAGGGCTGTCTTCTGACTTTTATTATCTCAACTGTAAGTGAACAGTTTTCTTTTTATCTGCCAGAGGAGAGGTCATTAGTTCCCAGACTGCTCTGAAGGAATCATTTTGAATGCTGAGTGTTGTGTAATCTGCACATATTAGAGAATGATGCAATGTTAGAAAACACACTATATACCTGAAAATAAAAATATGAGAATATTTTCTTTGCTGCTAATCTTCTAGTAATTATTCATAGTACACAACCAATTCATTATATCATTTGTTTTTCGCTTCAGTGTCTCTTTAAGTACTGGGAATATTGCTGTTCACGGAAAAAATAGTTTTTGTCCATCATGCCCAATGATGACTGCAAGTTTTCTCACAGGGAATCCCAAGAAAAGAAACCAATCTATTATGTAGTATACACTTAATCACTTAACACTGTATACATCATTTTTAAAGGGATACTGTAGGGGGGTCAGGGGAAAATGAGTTGAACTTACCCGGGGGCTTCTAACGGTCCCCCACAGACATCCTGTGTTGGCGCAGCCACTCACCGATGCTCCGGCCCCGCCTCCGGTTCACTTCTGGAATTTCAGACTTTAAAAAGTCAGAAAACCACTGCGCCTGCGTTGCCGTGTCCTCGAACCCGCTGATGTCATCAAGAGCGCACAGCGCAGGCACAGTATGGTCTGTGTCTGCACAGTACACTCCTGGTGACATCAGCGGGAGCGAGGACACGGCAACGCAGGCGCAGTGGTTTTCAGACTTTAAAGTCAGAAATTCCAGAAGTGAACTGGAGGCGGGGCTGGAGCATCGGTGAGTGGCTGCGCCAACACAGGATGTCTGCGGGGGACCATTAGAAGCCCCGGGTAA
This sequence comes from Hyperolius riggenbachi, assembly GCF_040937935.1. Lineage (NCBI taxonomy): Eukaryota > Metazoa > Chordata > Amphibia > Anura > Hyperoliidae > Hyperolius > Hyperolius riggenbachi. The sequence goes on from NC_090654.1 coordinate 186,951,034, forward strand.
GTTCAGCTCATTTTCCCCCGACCCCCCTACAGTATCCCTTTAAATATTCAGCATGGTTTGTTTAACTTCTCCATTTCTACCTTTGTTAATATCACTTCTTTTCTTTAAAGGCACCTAGAAAAGTAATTTAGTTGTGTTTCACAATGTGAATAAAGTGCTTGAACTTAAAGCGGAATATAACCCAGCATTTCAACTTTTCTCTAAAACATTATTTACAGCATATTATATGCAACCAGCATTTTTTTTTTACTAGACCAGCATTGGAAGGGTTACACAGAACTTGAAAGTTCTGTGCAGAGAAATGCTGCCGCAGCCGAAGTTAGATAATGATACATTTAAGACAGTAAACATAAGGTAACAAGTGAGGAATGTTACACACTCTCTGTGCAGGAGCTGGAGGACAGCCAGAGAGTGTGTAACATTCCTCACTTGTTACCTTGTGTTTACTTAAATGTATCTATCTAAACTTTGGCTGCGGCAGCATTTCTCTGCACTGAACTTTCAAGCTCTGTGTAACCCTTCCAATGCTGGTCTAGTAAAAAAAAATGCTGGTTGCATATAATATACTGTAAATAATGTTTTAGAGCAAAGTTGAAATGCTGGGTTATATTTCGCTTTAAATTATAAAGTAGAGAAGAACATGCTCCCAGAACTCCCTAAAAAGACTCAGGAGCCAAGAGGTGGCTCTATTACGGTTAACTCATAACGAAATATTAGCAAAAACACGACAAAATAAATACACATAGAAATAAACAAAGGTTCTAAACATATTTAAAAATATTTTTTAAATTTACTGTTTGTATTTAGAGGGTATGCCAAAACAAAATAATACGACCACGCAATGTGTCCACGGGAAGGAGGGGGTACAGAGGGGTGCAGTGGAGGTGGGGGGACAAGAGTTCATTGTTGACCAGTACATTGTGGGACCCAGGCAGGCTAACATAAATTGGCCTGGCAGCCCCCGGGGACAGGGCCTGAGTTTTAAGGTGACTGGGGCTGAGTGGCTGGTTCCTGACTATTCGGCTGGGGCAGTGAGGGTGGGTACCAATGTCTGGTGCTGGATACTTTCTTAGACAATGATTGTTCATGCAAGTTTATTTATATGAATAATACCTACAAAACATCCTGTTCAATGTTTTCTATTTCCTTACTTCAAGCAATATGGGTGGCAATCAGTTACCTGAACACTTTACATTACAGCCATAAACCTTGTGCAAGTCTATTCACACCTACAAATCTATTAAAGCGAAACCGTAACCAAGAATTGAATTTCATCCAAATCAGTAGCTAATACCCCCTTTCCCATGATAAATCTTTTCCTTTTCTTAAACGGATCATCTGGGGGCTCTGTATGGCTGATATTGTGGTGAAACCCCTCCCACGGTGTTTAAATGTTTTACAAGATGAAGAATGTTTAAAAGATGAAACGTTTACATAATACATCACAAAAGTACCGAAACAGAGCTGTGATAGTCCACTAATTATTCTGTACATAATGGTAGGATGTCACATTTATATTGCTGATGAGAATTTCCCTCCCTCCTTGTCCCTGTGACATCAAGGTCTCTAAGTGAATTCTAGTGTCACACCACAGTGCCATAATAAGAGAAAATAAGGGACAGCAATACAATTGTTCTTAGTGAAGACAGCTGCATTACAGCCGAGGAAAGGTCCAGAAGCCACTTAATGTTTAAGAGATAGAAAAATAAGGTTCTGCAAACTGACATGTGTGCAGTCCCTCGCCCACTATCAGCAGGAAAGTAATACCTGCTGGTGCTCCTCCCTACACTGCCTAGGTACCCTCTTGGAGGGAAGAGACCTCATCTCTGAGCTTTTTTTGAGAGAGCGACCATCAGTCGGAGGCTACCTCACAAGACCTGAGTGTGGGACGGGATTTCCCCACATGCGCTGAGAGTTGTTGCTTCTTGGCAACCCTGGTTTGTGAGTACCCCTTCCTTTTTCATTTTAATATTTAATTTGTCCGAAATGATACACCATTATGCTCCTGTTCTTCCTTTGTGTTTTTTTGTTGTTGTTATCAAGGTCCCTTGATACATTCCCCTTTCCTCCCTACACTCAACTGCTGAAGACAGCTCTAGAAAAAGCTTAATAACTGATTGGGGGGGGGGGGGGGGGGGGGCTAGTTTATCTTCAATGATTACATTTAGAAACTCCTGCTTAGCTTAGGGATCCGTCAAATTGTCCTCTGCAGTCTCTGAAACATCCTCATCCACACATACATACTGGAAACGAGAACTGCTTTTCTATGGTTAATTCACTATCCTGTACTATCACTACAACAAACTGCAAAACTCCAGGGTTCACTCCTAAATCATGCGTTCTTAAAGCACCTGTCTGGCTGTCTGGCATTCTAATATAAATACATTTATCTATGAGAGAGTGTATGTGCTTCATTCAAGGGCAAGAACAGGTACAAATCTTTTCTTATTTACTAACCCTCCGTCCCTGCATTGCATTTTCTTTTGAAAGGAGGCATGGCGCTTCACTCAACCTCTTCTATGGCTACTGTTATTAGGTGAGGTACTGCTGTTACAGCCACTGAGCCCGCTATCAGATCCAGGGAGGAAGGAGAGTCATTTTGGCAAATAGGTTGCCAATCAAAATGGTCAGGTTGTGATGACTTGCTATCTGTAGTCTAAACAGTGATGTGTGTGTGTGTGTCGTGTGTGCGTGCGTGTGTGTTTAACTGCAGCTCTCCAGTTCCTACCACTAGTCTCTTCCTTCTCTTCCTCAGTCTTCTTTTGTATCTCTTTCTATCAAATAAGGAGAACTTGCACTTGCATATGGCTGGACATTAACAGACAGCCAGCTCATTGCCCCTCTTTGTTGAAATGAGCAAGCACAGCAGGACTAAATAAGTTTCAGCTTCTGGTCATTTATGATCAAGTGCCACTTACTTTTTAACTTATTCTGGTTGCTGGCATGTTCCCAGATGTCTCAAAACAGAAGGAAATCAGCCAACAACAGCAGCGTTAAAATCAACAAAGAAATATCCACAGTAGCCAGCCCCACAAAACCACTCTAGCAAACACTTCCCAAACCAGCCTGCAGTACTTTATAACCACACCCACAAACTTGGTAACAAACAGGTTCCTGACCTGATGTAGGTCTCTTGCACCAACCTACTGTACATAGAAGCCGCATTACTACTGTTTAAAAAGCAGTATACTGTACATTCCCTTTAAGGCTCTCCTAGGTGACACCTCTATAAATCCACTCTTTATTATAACTTTAATTTTCTTTGAATTAGCATCAATAATAACAAATAATCTTAACATTTGTATGGCGCTTTTCTCCTGGTGGACTCAAAGCGCTCAAGAGCTACAGCCACTAGGGGGCGCTCAAGGGGCCACCCTGCAGTGTTAGGAAGTCTTGCCCAAGGACTTCTTACTGAATAGGTACTGACCCCAGCCAGGATTCAAACCCAGGTTTCCCATGTCAAAGGCAGAGCCCTTAACCAGTACATTGTACTCCAGGCAGAATCATTATAAAGTATGCACACTATCTAAGCTGTTCAATAAATAAGTAAAAATGTGACCTTAGCTGAATTAAAGAGGCATGTTCTACAATGACCTGCCTCTGTGTCCTTGCATTGTGCCTCAAGCCCCCCCCCCCCCCCCCCCCCAGCTCTGCTGTCCCCCATTAAAAAAAAGCACCAGGCTAGCGACACACAGATTGTCGCTAGGCTGCTATTTACCTTATCCTGTCAGTCATCGCCACTCCCCCACCTCCTGTATAGCGCGGCTCCCCGACTGTGTCCCTTCCCTCCCTACCTCCATAAGCTTCCTCCAATCGGCTTACAGAGGCGGGGAGGGAAGGGACACAGGTTGGGAGCCGCTCTATACAGGAGGCGGGGGAGCGGCGATGACTGACAGGCTAAGGTAAACAGCAGGCTACTGACAATCTGTGTGTTGCTAGCCTGGCACTTTTTTTTTAATGGGGGACAGCAGACCCCATGCGGGGTGGGGGGGGGGTGTCAAGGGGGCTGGAGGCACAATGCAAGGACACAGAGGCAAGTCATTGTATACAGAACATGCCTCTGTGTCCTAATATGATTTCACAAACCTACCTCAGGTTCTCTTTAAGGCTGTAAGAAAATATGCACTTAAAAAATAAGTAGTTTCTAGTCAGAAAGTGCATGACTTCCTGCGACCATTTCCTGTCATCCTGCAGAGCTGAGTATTATTCATTCCACTTTGTAGGTGAGAAAGAATCACGGGTCCTTACTTAATTCACTTTTTCTCCTAAGTTTTCTCCCAGGTGATATTTTCACACCTTTTAAGCGAACAACAAGCAAGAAAATGCTCGGAATAATTTTTACTGTACTTTTCCACCTAGTTTTTTCAATTTAAAAGTACTGAAAATGTATTTTAAAGGGAAGATGAAAAACGATCCCCTAGGAGAAAACGTGAATTGAATAACAACCATTGGGTCCATATGCAATTCACTTTTTCACCTAGGTGATATTTTCCCAACTTGTAAATAAAATGCTTTTTACACCACCAGCACGCAAACTAATACTCAAAATAATAGTGATGGTACTTTTTCACCTACGTTTTGGTACTTTTTCCATTGCAAAGTGCAAAAAAGTTCATTTAAATTGAAGATGAAAAATGATCACTTAGGAGAAAACTCAGAATTGCATGCCATTATCTGGACAGTGAATATTTCACCACAACACCACAAATCCTACCTAGAATCCCCCACCACACCCTTCCACATGAAATTAGATGTTGGGAGGGTGTCAACATTACTACAAGATCCCATAAACAGCGCTGTAACCCACCCACATGAACCATCTTCCCCCAGCCACTAGAGGTCTCTGGTTGTAATTAGGAAGCAGACAGTTGTGTGGGCATAGCCTGCAACAACTATGCTTCTCTTTTCTGCTACTATCTAGACTAGAGCTACCAGAGTACCACATAGCTATACTGAACAAGCAGACTATCTCTAAACAGACAGAACAGAACAGACAGAACAGAATGCATGTGAACATGTGATCAATGATGCGTCATTAGAAGCCGCACAGAGAAGCTGGATGTCTTCAATCGCTGCAGGCATGATGGAGGAGGTAACCCTCTGCTGCTGCTCACACGGGGGGGTTGTCACAGAGACACAAGAGGGAGTGAGGAGAGGTATGCATGGCGGGAGGGGGGGAGCCAGGCACAGCAGGGGACAAGGCGGGGAATCCCTGATGGCGGTGGGTCGGCGGTTTCTATTGGCAGGGGTTCGTAAGTCGGGGATTCCCTGCCTTTGCTGTATAAGACGCAGGGACTTTTTCTTCCCATTTTTTGGGGGAGAAAAAGGGCGTCTTATACGGCGGAAAATTTGGTATATATACGTCCAGTTGTTATTAATTAGTTAATATCTGTATAAAAGGGTTAAGGACATCAGTGAGAAATGGTTTCTTATTGCAGGCAGGGTTCCGTGATGAGATTTACACATAGCTTTTATAAAAACAATGGGGATAGTATGGAAAGGGTTAAATACTTTATTGTACTCTGACCAAGGAGGAAGAACAGAAAGCTGATGAGACTGCTGAGCTGCAGCGCTGGCCAAAAAGAGATAAAGCTCTCTCAGTAGACGGGTGAAGTGGAAGAGCACGTGTGATCAGCTTTGTGCTGGGGAGGCAATTTCCACTCTTCTGGCAGCAGGAAGCTATAGAATGCAGACAATACATTTATTACTGTGCAATATACAAAACCTAAAATAAAATGTGAAGCTGAATCAGGGGCTTTAAAATACTAATCAAATAATAAGGAAATCCTCGGGGCAGGAAAAAGAAGAATGGTAAACAGGCCACGAAACCAGAAGAGAGGCAATACTGTCCATGGAACAGACACTGTACAGATGTACAGCAAGTGTGTAACTGAGCTTACTAAAGGCTGTATTATTACAAAGCAAGTGTAACTTAAAGTACTTTATAATGGCAAATAAACACCACGCATATAGATCCCAGTGATTGCTTCCCGGCAGTCATTAGCTCAGGAATGTGCAATGCAGCCAAGCATCTGCTAAGACTACATCCTCTAGTCAGCAAGCGGTTTCCTCTCCCTGGGGCGTATCTTTTCAGCATTAAGCACATGTGTCAATCACAGCAGTGCAGATCTCTCAGCAGAACCCAAGCAATGGAGCGAGTATGATCCTTCTCTATAGGGCACTAGCATTCTGCACTCCATTACTACATTCAACTTTGTAACTGCGTTCTTGCTTTGGTGTCTATTACATGCAGACTATAGAGATCAGCAAAACATTTCTCTGGATGTCAAATCCCCGCTTTAAACTACACGCTGTTAAATCATCTGCCATGTGATTCAGTGGGGAGTACCATACATACTGGAAACAATATGTCCAATAAGGGCTAAATTCCTCAGCTAGCTAAAATGCAAGTTAGCTTCAATTCAAATTAAAAAGCAATGACTGTAAATGATTATAACGATCCTGTGCTGGAATTGCTATTTTTTTTAGAGTAATATGTACTCTCCGTCAGTGAACTATCCCATCATATTTTCAGACAGGCCATTGATCAGGAGTGAAATATCCTACTGAAATTCAATGGAAAGAAGCAAATGACAGAAACATGGCTGTTGCAACAGGCCAGACTGTCCAACCCAGACCAAAACAGCGTAACTGATGCAGGAATATTTGGGCAGACCGTGACAAAAGACAGAGCCCAAATTACTTTAAGAACAGCGTAATTCAACTGGCAGCCGAATTACATCTTTCCCCTGAGTCCATGACGGCCTGCAGTGGGAATAGTAATTACCGCCACCGGGACTTTTGCAGGAGTAGGGTGAGACGTTTTTCGGCTTCACCATGTGCCCAAACTTCCCATCACCGTTTTTGCATGTATGCAACCCAGGCCTCTAATGTAGCAGAGCTTACCTGCTCACCCAAAGTTCTGGAGATACATGCAGATAGGTGCCAGCAGGATCAGGCTTGAAGCAGACTGGGCTGAGCAATGTTCCCCGAAGTGTTAGAGCGCTCCAATTCCCGTAAACTCAAGATCCCAGGGGAAACTACAGCAGGATTATGCATTGCAGCAACACAGGTTGGACAATTTAGGGCACTGATGTAGTGGAGCAAACTTTAAAAAAAAAGTACTATCGTGAACCTAATCAGATGAAGGTCAGGAATACCTATAGGGGAATTTGCAGAATTGCTTTTTGCTCGCTGGTAAAATAAGCCTGATTTTCCTATCAATCCCACCACCCCATTCCGAAAAATTTAAATTAGACTGAAATCGAAGTTAAATAAAAAAAGAGCTCACTATACATAAAAAAAGCACAGCGGTAGTACATTTTAAAGTTCTACCAAAATGACCTTCTTTTTTATATTATTAATAAAACTGTTGGTGGGCTTGTATACTGCAGGCACTCCATTGGTGGTAGATCTCTATCTTGTGGGCAGGCTCCATAACCTTTTATTAAAATCCAGCTTGCTTTCTATTGTTCCCAATCCCAGCTAATACCTGTGGGCAGCTATTGTTTAAGCAATAGTTCAAAAACAGGCAACTACAAACCTGGGAACAGCACGGCCACAATCAATGCAGTGCAGAGAAACCAGCCAATCTATACAGAACTCTCTATACACACTCCCATACAAACTCATGCAAAAGCAGCACTCTTCTGTATTCATAAATAATCATTTACTGCTTAAACTGTTTACATAAGCTATGTACCCACATTGAGATTTTACCAACGATTTTCCTGATGACTGGCAATTTTTTTGAGCACATAGCAGTGGTTTCTGCGTTATCGCAACGTCGGTACAGGCGCACAACCATGCAAACATTGCTAGCATTGCGTGGCAATAACGACCCTCATGTTGGATCGTATTTTTAAAGGACAGGTCAGAGGAAAATAAAACACATTCCCAGGGGCTGGAGGAAGCCCCAGGTAACTAGATAAATTTTTTTTACCTCGGATATTTCTTTAAGATACCCAACAACTTCCGTGCAAAGTACCGCAATTGGTTGAAGTCTCATTCGTGCCAGACATGTAACGTCGCGTGAGGTCATATATACCTGCCAGCAGGAAGAGGCGTCACTGGACCTGTTGGGTGGTGAGTACGGAGCCTAACAAGGTCCTGCTTCCAATTTGCTCCTGAGACAATCCCTATGGAAGCATTTATACTTACCTCGGGCTTCCTACAGCCCCATGTCCTCCATTGCCTCCCTCGCCATCCTCCCTGGGTGCTCCATTCGTTTACAATCTGCACTGATAAATGGGCTCCAGTTGCGTCAGTCGGGCTGCAGGAGGCATGTGTGGCCCGGCCACTCCCCCCCATCGTGCTCACATCACCGGGAGCGTTCTGCGCCTGCGCAGTTAGTTCTGCAATAGTTCTCGTTTTCCTGTCTGCCTCAGTTTTTTTTTAAGTCAGTTAGTATTGTGCAGGCGTAAGACGCTCAGTGAGGCTGCGCATGTGGCCTGTGGGGATGGCGAGGGAGGCAATGGAGGACATGGGGCTGGAGGCAGCCCCAGGTAAGTATAAATGCTGCCATATGGGAATTTAAACCTGTGTGTTTGGCTCTCTCCAGCTTCTGCTGTGGCACTTGCACTGCAAACTGCTGACAAAGACAAGCAAATATGCTCTCTCTTCAGCCAGCTCTTCTGTGATCTGCCAACAACTAAAAAAAACGAGTCGCATATAATGAGCACCTGCAGTTCAAAGCGCCAGTCTCTCAGTCAGACATTGCCATTGCTAGACAACATCCTGCTTATCCTTTCATTCATTTTGTTATATTTTATCTCCCAAGGTACCTCCTACATCTTCAGTATTTATGCAACTACCTCTTTACAGTTCATGTGTTCAGTAACTGCCAAGTGGTGATGTATTTTCTTTTTTCCCATTAGTAACTTCAATGTATTATGATGATTTATTTATGATGATTTCCTCATATCAGCACACACTTCCCCCAAACGGTTCCTCTTTTTGCCATGTCTCAGTTGTATTTTTTCTGCTACATTTACGTGCAGTGTCAGCACTATGTGGCAAAATTACTGTAGTATAGCCTCACTAAGCAGAGATAAGAAGTGCCACAGATCATATCCTATATTTTTTGCTAGTTTCTTCTCCATTCACTACTGCTAATCCCTTGCAGATATTCATTAAGCAGACACTGTCGTGGGTACAAAAATTTCACTTGGTCTGGGATAAATGGAAAGAACACACTTAGGCTGTACTGGGGTTTTCCAGCCACTTACTAACTAACCAGCAGCAACTAAACAAGCCGGATGCATGTCAATATAGGTACTTTGTCCAACAATATCTTTTGCACACTTTAAGCGGCCACTTCTTATCCTTAAAGGACCACTCCATCGAAAAAATTAAACAGTTAAAATCTTACAGAACAAACAGGTTTTGGACTAGTCCATCTCCTCATGGGGGATTCTCAGGGTTTTCTTTGTTTTCAAAAGCATTTCCTGAATGGCAGTTTAACTGCCCAAAAAAAGTAAGATGCCAGCCTCCCTACTCACTTGCACACTATTTTTTCAGTTAGACGTAGCAACTGGTGTTCAGGAAATGCTTTTGAAAACAAAGACAACCTTGAGAATCCCCCATGAGGAGATGGTCTAGTCCAAAATCTGTCAGTTGTGGCAGATTTTAACTGCTTACTTTTTTTCGCAGGAGTGGTCCTTTAAGAGGGCAAATAAATTATCACGTCTGCCCATTGGCTGCATAAAGTCTTATATAACCACCTGAAGAATGTACACTGGCTTTCCTTTTTTCTGTTGTACCTTGGCATAAATCTCTTACCCTCTGCATGCTGCTGTAAACTATATTGCACAATGATATAGACAGTAGGTTGTACCCAATTGTATCAATAACTAAGCGCTACATATTACGGTTTGCGTTATTGTGCTGTATCATGTGACCTTTTCTTATATGCTCAATAAGCCGTTTTTTGGTTAAAAAAACAGACACTGTTGGGCCTCTATTGCAGTGTTACCACAAGCGTGAGGCCTGGTTCACACTCAGATCATAAGATGCAAATCATTGCAATTTTGCGCTGTGAAATTTCAGTGATTGCAATTCCTATTCAAGATAACGAGAATTGCATCCTGATCACTGCCAAAATGCTTTTGCAATTTATGCCAAGTGCAAACGCTGCAGTGAAAGTGGTCCCATAAGGATACATTTGTCACAGTACTTTGCTGATCGCCGGCATTCAGCAAAGCGCTAAGAGCTCTGCAAAAGCACCCCAGTGTGAACCAGCCCTGAATCAGTTGCAGCAACGGATCTATGGCTGATGTGTGAGAATTGCTGTAACTGCTCTTGATAAAGTCCATCTACAGGCCTGCAATATCTCTTGGCTTACTGATTCACTTGTTGATCACAGTGGGTCTTTGTATTCAATTATTAAGCCATTGTTGGGTTATGATAATGTTCAAAACATATCTGATTATGTTTTTCACAGCTGAGTGAGGACTTTATGGAGAACTAGCCAGTTATGTAAATCATACAGAGCTATGCCAACAATAATCATCATTAAGTGAACGATTCCCGCACCTTAACTACAAACATAACCACAAGTCATTTCATTTAGCGCTGGCCTCGGTCTGCAGACCTGGAAGAGGCATGTTAGTTATTGTCCAGGTACGCAGCGTGTGATGCGCATCATGACTATGTAACTGCATTCAAACACCAAATATGTTATCACAGCTATCAGCAAACAATAATGATCCTTTCTCCGATTATGTAATGATCGCTGCTGCAGCAGCTATTGCTGGAAGTAGTGCTGCAGCTCAGGCAGTTCTGATCTATTTCCATGCAAGCTGTATAGCTTTGTCTGTTTTTCCCTGCTGTCAGCTTGTGACTGATTATCATTCACCTGTGTGGGAATCTGCATGTCTGCTCCCATTGGATGACCTCAGTATAAAGATCTGCTTCCTGCAGGGTTTCCTTGGGTTTTCATAGCTTCAGCTTAAGCCAGTCTTGCTGTCGCTTTAGGCCCCGATCGTGTTTCTTGTTATAAAGATACTTTGCTGGTCTTTGCATCATATATTGGTTCATTGCCAATATATATGCATACCAGCACGTTTATTATTTTCCTTGTATTTGTGTTACGTTAATACATCAGTGTCGCTGATGTATACGTACACGAACTGTTTATATCCTGTGTGCAGTTAGTCAGCTTCCAGCACGTTTTGGTAGGTTGCGCGTACCGTGACCACCCGTGCTGAGGTAGTTACCCTGCTCCTGGTTCTGTTTGTGGATTGCGTTCATCTCTGCGAAGAGATAACGAATCCTTCTGAATCCTGTTCTGTTACCGTTTGTGGATTGCGTTCATCTCTGCGAGAGTCCTGTCCCCTGTATTACTCCAGTCTTAGTCAGCGTTCCTGCTTATGTCATATATCGGTTCATTGCCGATATATACATATGTTAGTCAGACGTTACAAATAGTTTCATTGATAGCTGTAATTGTAATACGCTAGGAAAACATACTTATTGTATATTTATCTGTGTTACGTTCATGTATCTTAATCCTGCTATTTTCTGACTATCCTGTCCTGTCTTTGTGAGGCACGCCATCGCCGCATCGCATTGGCTGCCTCATTCCAGTCTGTCTGGTTTTGGACGCTTGCTGTCGCTAAGTAGCCGCTAGCTAGCAAGCGTTCATTCTGTCTACCTGTCCTGATCTCCTCAGTTCTGGTTTATGCGCTCAGCGCTACTTTGCGCTGAGACGTTATAACGAAAGCATTGTTTGTGGCTGTCAGATCTGCACCGGCTCTGTGCGCCACAATCTCCTATTGGAGTCAGTCCTCCCCTCCACTATACTAGGGATAGCCTGTTTCCTGGTGCTAGTGTGTGTACCTCCTCCACGCCAGCTCATGCGTTGCATGCTGACTGTGGAGAATACACCACCAAGCGTTACATTATGAAAACCCCATTACCAATCCCCATTGTGGGGGGGATTCCCAGAAAGTATGACACTGTTAATTATGGTTCCTGTTCCTTTAAGAAATTTGAAGAACTTAGCTCTGAAACAGAAAATGAGTTTTTCTCTGAATGTGCCAGGTTCCTGACCAATCCTGATCTCCAAGCGACTCCTGTTTCAACCTGGGCACTCCAACTAAGTTATATTTTGTTTAAAGGGGAATTATTCCAGTGGGCATTTGATGTTCTCAATCATTCCGATTTGAAAGATAGACCGCTGGAATTTCTAGCGTTTGTGATCCATAACTGGTTGCGCATAGATCCATTGCCTTTTCCTCTTAATGAACTCCTGGCAGCAGGCCAATCAGCTGCTCCTTCAATTGCTTGCAAGAATGAGCAGCAAGCAGAAAGTGTTACTGATAATTTTCCTGCAGCTTTGAATAAATCACCAAAAACCGCAAGGTCAAAGGCAAAACGCAAACGTTCTAAGAAACGTGTCCAATCTGCAGAATCGTTATCCTTAGCGACTGAGACCTATAATGAGATTCTGCCATTAACAGATAATGAAATGCAATTGTCTTTCAGGGGAGTTAAATGGACTTATGAAACTACTAATGAACTTTCCTCCCTGGCTAGGGAAAATAAAGATTTTTGTTTAAAAGAATTATCTGAGTATGATTATGATGAGATATTACAGAGTATTGAACAAATCAACTTATTTGTGAACCAAGGGAAGTTTGCATACACTACAGTTCAACACTTGCTACAGGTATTGGAAATTCTTAAGAATAAGGAATCTGCCAATCACCTGCTAATTAACCCTATACATGTGCCTGCCACAATCATATCTGCAAACCATGATCTGCCTGTTAAGTATGCATGGGATCCTCCATTCGAGAGGGGAGAGATGGAAGCCCTGGTCTGTGAATGGAAGAATGATTCAAGTTCATTTTGTCAATTTTACAGTGCAAAAAGTGAAATGGTATTGAACGCATGCATTAAGTCAGCCTATAACCTAATAGAGGCTGGTGTGTGTAGGTATGACTGTGTGGCTCCCTTGATTGATGTGTGGGAACTGATTTTGGATGATTTTTATGTGACTCCGAATTCGCAAATTTGGCGTTCTGACCCGCCTGCTTCAGCACCTTTGGCTGATTCAGCAGGTGATTCGGAGCTCTTTTTGTGTGAAATTGAAGTTCCTGCAATTCCACCCTGTACCATGGATAACTCAGTGTTACTTCCCAGTAAAACAGAAGCCACTGATACATTCTTAACTTTGCCCTGCACAAATTTCTCAGCAGAGAATCCAGAGGTCCTGCTGATTTCCGAGTCCAGCCTAGCCAGTACTCATGACTCTTTGTTCAGTGAAACAGACACCAGAAAAATCTTGCCTGTCTCTGCAAACACTTCTGCAGAAATTACCTGTGTTAATAAAGTTCAACTCCTGTCTGATCCAGCAGATGCCAATAGATGCACTACATCAGTTTCCGAGTCCCAGCAATCCTGTCTAGAATCCTCAGAACCCCAGCATCTGAATTTTCCAATTTTACAAATGAATTGTGATTCAGATGCGCAAACATTGTGTCTTGATCTTCCTGTTTCTACACCTCGCTCTAGTTTCGTGAATAGCTCAGAGCATCTGCTATGTGAACCTGAAATCGCAGAATTATTACCTTGTTCAGAAAATTTTCCAATAAATTTGCCCTGTACCATGAATTGTGCAGTAGATCTCTCCAATGAAACTCAGGTCACAGAATCATTATGCTGTCCAGCAGGTGCTTCCATGGTTTTGCCCTGCAATATGGACTGTTCAGTGATCCTGTCCAGTGAAGCTGTGGTCGCAGAGTCTTATGCTTCACCCAGTACTTTGGATACTTTAAACCCTCTAGCAGAGGAGGCTGAAGCACTGCTTACCTCAGTTGGTGTTGCAGTAATATTCACTTGTCTAGCAGCTGTTTTGGAATTACAGTCTGCTCTAATAAAACTTGATGAATTTCTGCCCAGCAAAGCAGAAGCCATTGAAATATTGTCCTCGTCAGCAAGTGTGTCAGATACCTTGCCCTGTACACAGTCTGATTTAACCAATGTTGAGTCCCTCTCCAGTGTTGTAACAGCCGAGGAACTCCAGCCCTGTCCTCTGAATGTTTCAGAAGTCTTGCCCTGTAACATGGATAA